>NC_082717.1:27009170-27189170 GCF_030144855.1 Hypanus sabinus
TGACTCATCGGTCTTTAAAAATTTACTACTATTCAGAGGCATCATAGTTTGGTATATAGCTCAGTGCTGGTTAGGTAGTAATAGGGGACAAAGAAATGGCCGATGAACATTAGTCTTCACTATGGAAGACACTAGCAGTGGGCCAAAGGTTCGCAAGTGTTAGGGAGCGGGAGTGAGTGCCATTGCTATTACAAAGGAAAAGGTGTTAGACAAACTGAAAGGTCTTATGGTGGATCACTTGGACGAGATGTTCTCAGAGTTCTGAAAGAAGTTGCTGAAGAGATAGCAGATGCGTTGGTTGTGATCTCATAAGAATCATTTGATTCTGGCATTTTTCCAGAAGACTGAATGTCACTCCATTCTTTAAGATGGGAGGAAGGCAAAAGAGAGGAAATTATAGGCCATTTAGTCTAATATCAGTAGCTGGGAAACTGTTGGATTCTATTATTAAGGATGAGGTTTCGGTGTACTTGGAGACTAATGTTAAAGTAAGTCAAAGTCAGCGTGGTTTCTGTAAAAGGAAATCTTGCCTGACAAACCTATTAGGGTTCTTCAAGGAAATAACTAGCAGGGTGACAAAGAAGAGGCAGTGACTGTCATTTATTTGGATTTTCAGAAGGCATTTGATAAGGTGCCACACATGAGGCTGCTTAACAAGATAAAATCCCATGGCATTACAGGAAAGATACTGGCATGGATAGAGGAATGGCTGACAGGCAGGAGGCAGTGAGTGGGAATAAAGGGGGCCTTTTCTGCTTGGCTGCCAGTGACCAGTGGTTTTCCTCAGGGATCAATATTGGGACCGCTACTTTTCACATTGTTTGTCACTGATTTAGGTAATGGCATTGATAGCTTTGTGGCAAAGTTTGCAGAGGTTGCAAAGAGAGGTGGAGTGGTAGGTAGTGCCGAGGAAGCAATGTGATTACAGAAGGACTTAGACAAATTGGAAGAATGGGCAAAAAAGCGGTATATGGAATACAGTGTTGGAAAATGTATGATAATGCATTTTGGAAAAAGGAACAAAAGTACAGACTATTATCTGAATGGGGGAGATAATTCAAACATCAGAGGTACAAAGGAATCTTCGTAAAAGATTCCCAGAAGGGTAATTTACAGGTTGAGTCTGTGGTAAAGAAGGCAAATGCAATATTGGCATTTATTTCAAGGGGAATAGAATATAAAAGCAAAGAGATAATGCTGAGGCTTTATAAGATACAAGTCAGGCCACACTTGGAGTATTAGCAACAGTTTTGAGCCCCGTATCTCAGAAAGGATGTGTTGTCATTGGAAAATGTAGAGGAAGTTCCCAAGGATAATTCCAGGAATGAAGGGGTTAACATGAGAAGTTGAGAGGTGTTTAGCAGCCTTGGGCCTGAACTCACTCGAATTTAGAAGATGGAGGGGTGGCTTATTGAAACCTACAGAATGTTGAAAGGACTAGATAAGTTGGATGTGGTGAGGATGGTGGGGGTATCCAGCACTAGGGGGCACAGCCTCAAAATTGAGGGCAACCCTTTAGAACAGAGGCAAGGAGGATTTTTTAACCTGACAGTAGTGAATCTGTGGAATGTTCTGGCTGTGGAGGCCAAGACTGTGGGTATATGTAAAGCATAAATTGATAGTTTCCTGATTGATCAGGGCATCAAGGGTCATGGCGAGAAGGCAGGTGTATAGTCTTGAGTGGGATCTGGGATCGACCATGATGGAATGGAAAAGCAGACTTGATGGACTGAATGGCCTAATACTGCTCCTATGTCTTATGGTCTTATGACATAGCAACAACTCTGTCCAAGACTGCAAGCAAATGTAGTGAACTGTGAATTTCACGCAGGCCATCATGCAAACCAACCTCCCCTCAATGGGTTCCCCTATACCTCCCACCCTCAGAAAAGCTGCCAGCATAACCAAGGTCATTCTCTCTTCTCCACCCACCATACAGAAGATACAAAAGCTCGAGAGTTCATAGCACCAGGCTCAAGGACATTTAAAGGGCTAAGTTCTTATTTTGATTTAAGCACCATCAATATTCAAAGGTTTTAAGATCCAAGAGCACCATATGCTCAGAGTCCCTGCAGAACTATCGGCTTCTGCCTCACTCCTCCCTCACTCCTCATCCCACTGTTCATCAGACTCGCGAATAGATCTCTCATACATTTAAATGTGAACTCTTGATCTCCCAATTTATCTCGCTGTGGGTCTTACTCTTTATTTGCCGAATTTTCTCTGTAAATGCTATACTGAATTCTGCATTCTGTTTTCTTTTACTACTGTGGTGTAATTATACTTGGGTCAATCTGACTGCATGACATGCAAAACAAAATTTTTATACTGTATATTTGTATTTGTGCCTAATAAATCAATCCAGTGGGGAAAAAAGTTTAAACAAGCCTCTGCCTGACCTCTCATAGGAATATAAAAGATCTCAGAGCATTCTTTCAAAGAAAGGCAGGGGCATCCTTCCCAGTGCTGGGCCTGTGTTTCATTTCTAGAAGCATATCATCGGATCATTTGTACTATAGATGTTTCAGAATGTTGATTGTGGCTACTTGTGTTCGAATAGGCTGCTGCCCTTCCTGTAATACCGCAGCAAATGCACTTCAAAATCCAACTTTATTGTCTGTGAAATGCTTTGGGGCATCCTGAAAGGGTTTGCAAAACATAAAACTGTTCTTTTATTTCAATATTTTATTAGGTCTCTGTTACCAGCTGGATGCTGTTTGACTTAATGGATACCCACTTGAAAGACAGAACAGGTGGAGCTCCATTTGGAAGGCTGTATACATGGGCCAATAAAAAATTCAACCAGTACTCTGTACAGTTTATTGACAAAATATAGGACCAAATAATTTTGAACCACATTATTGACAATCATTGCTGTTCAATGATAATTCAAATTAAACCCTGTTTTAATTAAGACAACTTCCAAGTTCATTTGATAAAGTTCCAATGACCCTAAACACTTGTGGGGGAACTTCACACCAACTCAGGATATGTTAAGAATAAAGAAACTGAAACTTGAGAAAGAATCACCAAATTAGGGTAGTCTCCTAAACTTCATTAATATACCCTTGCGTCTAAAATCTTGCTCTTGTTGTTGTTGCAAGCACGATCTCTCTTGCCCTCACTAGTGAGAGAGAGCCTGTCTGGGATACCGAAGTGTTGGGATGGACTGTAGTCTTTGATGGATTCTAGATAACTGTCTCCTAAGGAGGGGGGGGGGGGGTTGCTATTGCTTCCATGGTGGTGGGGTGAAGTGGATCAGTGCTTTTGCTGATGCAAGTGGGGGAAGGGAAGGAGGAGGGTTGGTGCTTGTGCATGGAGGGGAAGTAGGGCTTTGGGGTTCTGATGTTTCTGTCTTTCATTCTTTGAGGTTTCTTTCTGTTTCGTGGATGTCTGCAAAGAGTGAGAATTTCAGGTTGTATACTCTGATATTAAATTGAACCATTGAAATTATTTTCAGTTTTACATGAATGATCTGGAAGTCTCTCTTGGCTTTATTATTCGAATATACTCAGTTCAGGGCCCTCAATAATCAACTTTAGTATCATTCTCCACCCAGATTTCTTTGGCCTCTCTCAACCTGCCGACATTTTGTCTTTAACTCTGGGAAGCTTTCTCCTCACTTAAAGTACATTTGCTCTTTCTATGGGCCAATAGTTCTTCAGTTACTTGTCTGCATGTTCCAAGCCAAGCAGTCAAAATGAATTTGATAGTCCTGCAGGGGGAGTCATGAGGTCAACTCATTCTTAATGGTAAAGCTCACTCAGCAGAGAAAATGTTCTTCTTCCAGTTGGTGCCTCCAGGACATGTGCAACTGCCTTGATCTTCAAACTGGCTACCTCCTGCTTGACAAATAACTCAGAAAGGTGATTATCAGAGTAGCAATGTCCAAGCTCCTGAATGACATTTGGGTCTGTGGTTGTTGGGATTGTGCATAACGTTCTTGACAAACTAGCTCCTGATATTTATATAGTAGAATGGGTGATGGCTGTGCATGACTCTTTCAGTGTGAGGTAGTCATGGCATACTAGCTGCCTCATGTCTTTACAGGACAAAGTCTTGATTAAGTGGTAAGTAGACCAAGCCAACTCAAATCCGAGTTTTGATGCATAGATGTTAGTGCTCACATATATTAACTTCACTCCTACTTCAGTATCGCTGAATCTCAGATTTTGATAGTTAATGGATTGTGAAGTTACTTGAGACATTGTGCTCCATGAAAGATGTTACATAAATAAAAGTTGTTGTCAAACTAGTCAAAATATTTGTTTAATTCTTTTGCTGCATGTACATCATATTGAACCAGCTCAAAATATTTCACTGACCTTTATATATAATCACAAGAAATTCTGCAGATGTTGGAAAGCCAAAGCAACACACACAAAATGTGGGAGGAACTCAGCCATGGCAGCATCCATGGAAAGGAACAAACAGTCAAAGTTTTGGATCAAGACCCTACATCAGGACTGGAAAGGAAAGGTGACGATGCCAGAATAAAAAGGTAGAGGCAGGGGAAGGAGGATAGCTAAAAGTGGATAGGTGAAGCCAGGTAGATAGGAAAGGTAAAGGGCTGGAGAGAAAGGAATCTGATTGAAGAGGAGAGTGGACTATAGGAGAAAAGGAAAGAGGAGGGTCACCAGGGGAAGGTGATAGGTATGTGAGAAGAGGTAATAGGTCAGAGTGGGGAATATAAGAAAAGGGGAGGGGGAGGATTCTTTTTACTGGAAGGAGAAATTGATATTTTTGCCATCAGGTTTCAGGTACCCAGATAGAATATGAGGTGCTTCTCCTCCACCCTGAGTGTGGCCTCGTCGTGGCAGAAGGGGGGCCCATGGACCGACACATTGGATTGTGAATTAAAATGTTTGGCTAATAGGAAAATCTGCTTTTGGCCAACAGAGTAGAGGTGCCAAAGAAGTGTTCCCCCAATTAAGCGACAGGTCTCACCAATCTAGAGGACCAGGCGCAATAGTCGACCACAGCTGATTCGCAGGTCCAGTATTGCCTCACCTGTTTGAGGCCTGAAATGGAATGAAGAAGGAGGTGAATGGGCAGGAGTCGCACTTTGGCTGCTTGTAGGGATAAGTGCCGGGAAGCAGATTATTTATTATATATTTATTTTTAAAAATACACCATGGAATAGGCACTTCGGGCCTTTTGAGCTGTGCAATGCAGCCATCCCCCAAGTTAATCCTAGCCTAATCACAGAACAATTTATAATGACCAATTAACCTAACCACCAGTACGTCTTTGGACTGTAGGAAGAAACCGATGCAGTTATGGGGGACTGTACAAATTCCATACAGGCAATGGCAGGAATTGAACCCTGGTTGCTGGCATTGTAAAGCATTGCACTAACCACTATACTACCATGCTCTGCAATTAGTGGTGAGGGACAAATAGACAAGGAAATCTTTGAAGGAGCGATCACTCCAGAACTTGGAGAGTGGGGACTGAGGTAAAGATGTTTCAGAGGTAAAGTGGGGTCCCTTTGGAGATGGTGGAACTTGTGGAAGATGATGTGTAGGATGCGGAAGCTCATGAATGGTAGGTAAGGACAAGAGGAACATTATCACTGTTAAGATGTTGGGAAGATAGTGTGAGCACAAATGTTTGGGAAAAACAAGAATGCGGATGAGGGCAGCATCAATGCTGAAGGAAGGAAAATTGGTGGAACTGCTTCATTGGGGACCTCCACTCCATCCACCAGAAGCAGAACATCTGGGTGACCAAACATTTTTATTTCTATTCCCAATCCCATTCTGACATGTTGTCCATGGCCTCCTCTTGTGCCACCCTCACTCAGGGTGGATTAGCAAAAACAAATATTCCATCTGTGTAGCCTCCAACCTGATAGCATGAATATCGATTTCTCCTTCTGGTAAAACAAAATTCCCTCCCCCTTCCCTCTTCTTCTATGCCCCACTCTGGCCTCTTAGCTCTTCTAACCTGCCTATCACCTCTCTCCCTTTCTCTTAAGGCCCACTCTCCTTTCCTAACAGATTTCTGCCTCTCCAGCCCTTTACCTTTTCTACAGAACTGGCTATATCGATCACCTTTTAGCTTTTTCCTTCCATTCCCTCCATCTGTTTATGATGCCATCTTCCCCCTTCCTTTCCAGTTCTGAAGAATTGTCTCATCCTGAAACGTTTCTGTTTGTTCACTTCCATAGATGTGAACCTGCAGAGTTCCTCCAGCATTTTCTGTCTGTTGCTTTTTATATAATGATTTATTTTCATCATCAAGGCTCTTCTCACAAAGCCTCGTTTCTGATAACCAACCTAATGATGTCTTTGGAGCTGAGCATTTAAAGTTAATGAAGCTCAGCTCTAAGTACCTCCAAACAAAACTACACGAGGAAGTCCACATATACAGCTGTTTAGTGTTTGATATCAGTCTGACGGGACTGAAAAAGTTCAGAAAATACTTAAGACATGACCTTCAGAATTTTCATCGATTGCTTGAGAATCATCTCAAAGGAGTTACACAGTAGCCTAGTAATTTAGCTGAACTTTTTTAATGTTGAATGTAAATAGAGATTATTTGTATATTTAATAAACGTATATTGAGCTGCTCTATCACAGAATCATAAATAAATGCAAAACATGCAACCTGCACTGCAAGCCATCTTGGATCTATGTTGTGTAAAAATAACTGCAATTTGCTATTGTGCCATCTCCAATACTTGAGATGCTATCCCCAAGGTTATGAACAGCTACCCTGATATGTGTGTGTGGCCTCTGCCCAACGTGGTCGACCATGGGTACTGCATCTCTGGTAGTCACTGGTTTGTCAAGCAGTGTCGACTGTGGCTGTTGAGGCTGTTCCTGGAACGGTAGGCTCTGCCACAGTTGCTGCATGCGTAGGGCCTTGTGGAATTGTTGTCCGCTGTCTGCTGTGCTCTCCTTTTAGCTGTCCACTCCTCAAACTGACTCGGTCACTCTTTCACCTTGCTCTGGGTGTTGCTGAAGAGTATCTCGCCATTTGTTGCCGTCATCTGCCGTATCCTCCCAGCACTCTGTGTTGATTTTTAAGGCTTTCATGTCGTGTTTGCAGAGGTCCTTGAAGCGACGCTGGGTTCTACCAATGTTCCTCTTGCCTGTTGCTAGTTCTCCATAAAGGGTGTCCTTTAGCAGTCTACAATCCTTCACATGACGGATGTGGCCCAGCCAGCACTGTCTACATTGTCTTAAAAGCATGAACATTGTGGGAAGTCCAGCACGGGAGAGGACCTCAGAGTTTGGGACTTTGTCTCTCCAGGTTGTTACGTACCCGTGAGTGTCTTGTACCTGTTACGTGACCATGATGTAATTGAAGTTATGCTGGAGATGAGGTTGTGATGGGGGAGTGAAGTCATTTTCCCGCCAGTGAGAGGACATGTGATAGTTTTTTTCAACCGGGTATAAAAGGAGAACCCCACCCTGTGACATGGGCAGTTCATGGCTGAATTCACTACTGACTCCACGCTGCTGCGTATTCCGATATTATGATGCAGTTTCGTATAAAAGTGGAGTTTTACTTTCTGTTTTAAGTCTTAAAGGTTATTGCCGGCAATTTTGCCATAATACTGTCAGCCCAGTCATTGGAGAGTGAAGATTTGAAGTTCGGAAGTTAAAGATCGAGGAAAGTTGATTTTGACGGTAAAGCAGGTTCGACCTTGTTTGATCCTCATTTGGAAGGAATTCATCAGCTATGCCCATGATAACCCCTGTTCTGCCAGAAGAATAGAGGGTTGAGTAAAGTTTCACCAAAGAAAGGTCAGTGCCTTTAAGCCGTTTTGTTTCCTTCAATCGTAAACCCTCCGGGGAATAACATACTTCGGCTGGAATCAGCAGTAACTCCACAAAAGAGAATTTGCATCATTTTAAGTCTCTCCTTTAACGAACTGTGAAATCATTTTGGACTTTTGCATTACTAGTTTAAGAACTGTTTTCGCATTACCGCTTTAAGAACTGTTTGAGCTGCCGTATCACAGCTGACTTCCAGTTATACTAGTCGTTTGTTTACTTGTGGATTTTTACTGTGTTTAATAAATGTTTTATTTGTTATAAAAAACCTGCCTCAATTATATATTCATTGTTACTGATTTGTAACAAGGTGATGCTGAGGATGCAGCGAAGGCTGCACAGGTGAAAACTATTGAGTTTCCTCTCCTGTTTGGAGCCGATGGTCCAAATCTTGCTACCATAGAGGAGGGTACTCATAACGCAAGCATTGCACAAGGCAGTCTTGGTCTTTGTAGCGAGTTTTGGATTCTCCCAGACCCGTGAGGAGAGTCCAGCAAGGATCGATGTTGCTTGCCGATACGCCTATTGATTTCAGCATCGAGGGAGAGAGTGCCATTAATGGTCGACCCCAAGTATGTGAACTCATGGACTACTTCTAGATTCTAATTGTCGATGGTAATGACTGGTGTCTCCACTACGTTCTGGACAAGGACATTTGTTTTCTTTAGGCTGATGGTAAGCCGGAAGTCCTTGCGTGGCTTGGAGAAGCAGTCCATGAGAGTTTGCAGTTGCTGTTTGGTGTGCGAGGTTATAGAAGCATCATCAGCAAAGACCATGTCATGTATTAAGATCTTTCGCACCTTTGTGCTTGCTCTCAGGCACGCAGGGCTGAACAGCTGCCTGTTAGACCTGGTGTGCATGTAGATGCCTGCTGCTGATGTCACAGATGCATGCTTCAATAGCATAAAGAAGAAGATGCCAAATAATGTTGGGGCCAACACGCATCCTTGTTTGACTCCACTACGAGTAGCGAAGGTTTCTGATGAGCTGCCATCATACTGAACAGCAGCCCCATGTCATCATGGAATTACTTGATGATACTTTGATACTTGATGTTCGGGGACAGCCGATCTTGAGGAGAAGCTGAAAGAGCCCAGCCCTGCTGACAAAGTCAAATGCCTTGGTCAAGTCGATGAAAGTGACAAAGAGGGGTTTCTGTTGTTCCCTGCATGTCCTTTGGAGTTGACGGAGTGAGAAAATCATGTCGACAGTTGACCTACTTGCGCGTAAACCACATTGGGACTCAGGGTAGATCCCTGCCAGAGTTTTTAGACATGCCAGAGTTACGCGAGCTGACTTTGCTGACAATACTCAGGAAGGAGATACCCCTGTAGTTGTTGCAGTTGCTCCTATCACCCTTGTTCTTGTACAAAGTGACGATTTTGGAGTCTCACATATCCCGTTGTATGGCTCCTTCCTTCCAGCACTGACAGAGGACCTTGTATAAAGATTGGAGGAGTGAGCTCTTGCAGTGTTTGATCAGGTCTGGAGGAATCCCATCATTGCCAGGAGGTCTCCCTGGGGCCGGACTGTCAATTGCCTTGCTGAGGTCCTCAATGGTTGGTTTGGAGTCGAGTTCATCCATGACTGGTAGACAACCGATGCCATCAAAGGCTGAGCTAACAACAATATTTTCCCTGGAGTAGAGCTCAGTCTACCCAGTGTTTCATCTGCTTGCTTTTATCGGTGATTATTTCCCCGCTGGATGACTTCAGGGGTGCTGTCTTGTTCTGCGATGGGTCAAGGGCCTTTTTGATACCATCATACATGGATCTGATGTTGCCTGTCATAGTTGCTGCCTGAATGTCCTCACTGAGCATGAGCCAGTACTCTTTTGAGTACCCTGATATGTAATCCTGCCAATACTAGGGAAAATGAGAAATACTTCCTCTAATCTCTGCATGGCTTATTTCTGTTAACAGGTGGAAAGGTCCATAAGTCAATTCTGTACAATCCAGGAAAGGACTTAGCATAAGGCATAAGACATAGGAGCAGAATTATGCCATTTGGCCCATTGAGTCCTTTCTGCCATTATATCATAGCCATCCCATCATCCCTCTCAACTCCATCTTCTGCCTTCTCCCCATAGCCTTTGACGCCCTGTTTCATCTAATCCAATAAAGTCTCTGATGCACCGCAGGAGAGCACCTTGTCCCAACGTCGGACAATGTCAGAAGACTCTTTGTTTTTTTATACCCTACACATTAAGAAATTCAAACATAACTGGCCAGGTTGTGCTGGCCAACGTAAGTTGCAGTACTGAGGTTGGGAATTTGTGGAGTTCAGATAAAGATGCTTTTCTCTGGAATCATAATTGAGTGAAGGCATGTTGTAATGAGTGGAGGTATATTTGGCCCCCGTGCTTTTGACACTCATGGCTGGCACACCCAGCGTGGCCCCATTCAAATGAGTGGGATCACCGAGTTTCACTAAAAAGTTAAGCAGCTTTTTTTTAACATTATTTCAATTAACATGTAATGTTTTATTTAATTTACATTAGTTTAATGTGGTTTAAGTGAATTCATTAGTTTTTTTTTCATCTTTTATTAATTTGCTTAATTTTTAACATTCAAAACTCCTACAAGTTCTAAATGTCAGACACATTTAGTAAGAGTGGAAAAAGCTGCTGACACAACAGGCCATCAGAGAATCATCAGTGTGATCTGTTATAGAGGGTGTGGGAATTACTTTCCACAGCCCACAGCCTTGCTGAAACTCTCAGAAGGATTATAACAGAAGGCAGGTACGTGGAGCTGAGGCTTACAATTAGATCTGTCATGACGATACTCAATAGCAGAATAGGTGTGAGGGAGCTGGGGTGTTTCTGCTCATTATTCCAGTGTTCGTAAGATTTAAGTTGACAAGCAGTCACGAAAGGTGCAAGTGCTTCTGGAGCCAATGTAACGCACAAAGTGTTCAGAGTGTTCAAGCCCCAAATTTTCAAAGTTCATTATTACTGCATGCTTTTGGATTGCGGCTGATAAATAACCCAAGCAGTGTTGGAGCATTTCCTGAGATAGGCTTCTGTATCTCCAAAACTTCATCATTCCTAAATCAGATTTGCAATGCTACAGAGACTGGTATATAATATGTAACCAATTCTGGAATGTAATGCATACCATTCTTTTCTTTTCAATTTATTCAGAAAGAAAGCAACGTGCATAACATCTTCTGTAATAGTCTTGCCAATACTACTTAGGCAGGCCTTGAAGCTCATCGGGTATAATTCATGCGTCCATAATCATTTGCTGCTCCTGTGGTAAATGAATTAGCTATTGGTTTTCTGTCATTGTAAGATTGTGGAGAACATGTGAAAAATCAAAAGACAAACTTTTTTCTAATATCCTTGTTGATCAATTTTCTGCATCAGATTGTCCAAGGAAGACAACAACAATGGTGCTTAAAATCATGTTACAGAATTATAGAATCACTGAAAATTTACATTGTACTTGAAGACCATATGACTCATTATGATTGTGACTGTCAAAAGAGAGTTGACCGCTTACAGACTCCTTGCTGCTCTAGGGTTGTTGTCCTGCTGATAACAGCACTTCAATTGCATTTAGATGTGGTGAGGGTTCAGCCTTGACCACATTTTCAGCAATGTGTTCCAGCTCCTGTTAACCTTTGGATGAAAAATGTCCTTAGATCCCCTCAAATCACTCACTGTCATCCTGGTACCAGTTTTCATTCCACCCCGGCAAATGTCAGGCAGGCACTAGAGAAACTGTGCACCATGATGGTGTCACAGCAGCATAGCAGTTAGTGTGAGCTAATTACAGCTCAGGGCATCAGAATTCAGAGTTCAATCCCGACATCCTCTGTAAGGAGTTTGTACGTCCTCCCCATGGAATGCATGGGTTTCCTCTGGGACCTCTAGTAACCCCCCCCCCCAAACACCCCTTAACCAAAGACGTACTGGTTAACTGTCATTGTAAATTCTGAATTGTCCTGTGATCAGCAGTCACAAGGCAGCATGCCTGATCATAACGGGGACCTTCAAATGGACAAGCTTGAAGAAGTTTCTGACCAATTAACACTAACATGTCACCTGCTGAAGCGGGGAGCCAACACCCTTGAGAACTGCTACACCACCATCAAGAACACGCACTGGACGCAGCCAAACCAGAAGATAAGCTGTTCACAGTCTGCTGAGGGCTAGATAGATCTCTGCCATTCAAGGCAGATGTTCCAGAACTCTAGGAGAAGTCCTATGGAGGGCAATTTCAAGAGCAATAAAGCTATTCTGATTGATGATAGTGATGGAATGGAATGTGAGTCTACTCTCGCAGAGTTTGAAGGCCAGCACGTCTTACAAGGCAAAAACCCAATATCATAAGTGACTGTGAAGCTTCTCTACAGATGTGCTGAACATCTTGTATGCATGCTTTGAAAGGGAGAAAAAAACTACATCTGGCAACCCTGTGACCTCTGTTTCAGAGGCCGACGTCAGAGCGTCTTTCAAGAGGGTACACCATTGCCAGGTCAGACCCTGATGGTGCACCTGGGAGGGTATTGACAACCTGTTCCAAACAACTGGCAGGAGTACACATGGGCATCATCAGTGTCTCACTGCCACAGTTGGTTCGCACCTGGGCATCAATGATCCCAGTGCCCAAGAAGAGTTGGGTGAGCTGCCTCAACAGTTATCATTCACTTCTACAGTAATAAAGTGCTTTGAGAGGCTGGTCATGGCTAGAATAAACTCTTGCCTACACAGGGACGTGGACCCACTGCAATTTGCTTACAGTCACCATAGTGGCTACTTTATTAGGTACACCAGTACACCTGCTCGTTAATGCAAATTATTTCATTGAACGATCATGTGACAAGAACTGCATGCATAAAAGCAACTTTGTTGTTCAGACAAACATCAGAATGGGGAAGAAATATGTCTGAGTGCCTTTGACCGTGGAGTGATCGTTGATGCCAGTCGCAGTGGGTTGAGTATCTCAGAAACTATGATCTTTTAGGGTTTTAATGCACAATAGTCTCTAGAGTTTTCAGAGAATGGTGTGGAAAACAAACAAAAAAAAATCCAGTGAGCAGCAGCTCTGTGAGAAAAATGCTTTGTTAATAAGAGACTGGAGAATGACCAGGCTGGTTTAAGACGACAGGAAGGTGACAGTAACTGAAATTGCTGTGCGTTACAATAGTGGTGTGTAAATGAGCATCTCTCAGTGCACAACACCTGGAGCCTTGAAGTGGATGGGCTACAGCAGCAAAAGTCCACAAGCAAACACTCAGTACACAAGAGGTAACTAATAACGTGGCCACTGAGTGTAGGTCTACAGTGGATTCAATCTCACTGGCTCTACACTTGAACTTGGGCCACCTGGACCACAGCAATATCTATGTATGTCAGGTTGCTGTTTATTGAAAAAAATATAACAGCACACTTCCTGGGACCTCCTAGCGGTTTTGTTTAATTAAAAAAGTTGACCCCAGTGGATGATTTGCAATCCTGCTGGAGGATCCAGCATGCAAAAGTCATTCATCTATTTCATTAGACTATATGCACATGGACTACACATCAATAATGCTACAATAATGCTTGGAAAGAAGTGATGTCAGGCTACTTCATTGCTTGGAGCTTGGCAACACACTTCATCCAAAACATATGATGATATTATTCTGATTTCAACTTATCCTCAAATATGTTGTAAGCTATTCTCCATGTGACACAAAATGTGACCTCGCAGAAACTCATAAACATTCCAAAATATAGATCTGAGGGAGATTTTCCAATAAGGGCAGAAAGAATAGAGCTAGAGCTTATCTTTCTTTAACTACCTTGTTAGACACTCACCTCTAATTGCTACAGCACCATAACATTTGAGATTTTTGTCAGTCAAAAGGCTAACATTCGTAGTCTTCAAAACCTTGTCCTGGCTATTGTTTTTAACTTTTTGCCCAACAAAACTATAGTTCTGTTCAGCAGAATGAGATGTTAGTTCTAGCAAAGGATACAGAATGGTTCTCACAATTAGTATGGCTTTGTGCAGGATGATCATGCCATATAAACTTACTGAGTTTTTTGAGCTGTTGAAGTTTATTGATGAGGGTAGGGCTGAGGAGGTTGTATAAGTCAGCTTTAATAAATAATTCAACATAGGCTCTACCAAAGGATCAAGGCACATGGGATCTCAGGTGACTTGGTAAAGTGGATTCAGAATTGGCTCCACCATAGAGGGTAGTGGATAGTAGCATTTTACTGACCATGGTGATACTTGTGTGTGATTTATAAAGAGAAACAAAAATACAGTCCATTGAAATTCTACAACCAGTAATGTGCTCTTGTCATGATTTAAATGAGTTCAGTTAAATTATTAGTGCTTTCAGCCTCATGGTACATAGACTGAAGGTACTGAGTCAGCATATGTCAAATACCATCATCATGGCGCTATGCTTCGCAAATGGGATGATAATTGATATTGTTCATGAGCACCAGTGGAGCAGTTATTCAAAAAGCATTGGGAAATGTGTGAACATGCAGCAAAGTTTCTGTATCATTAATCCAGTTCCATCTTGTTACGAGATAGGCAAGTCAATAATTTCATGCCTACATAATCTCTGAACAGACTACTTTGCTCATAGAAAAATAAGTCTCCCATTTTTCTCTGAAAGGTTGTTTTCTCATTTTCAGACCCGGAAAGATATTTTTCAAGAACCTTGTTTGGCTGGTAAACGAGTCACACAGTTTTTTTCTCTGTTTTGCTTTGGTTGTAAGTAATTGTCTTTGAGAATAGATCCATTTGTTAGTTGAAATTGTTGCAAATTTGGGGATGGGTAATGTTGGATCAGTTTTTACAGAATAAAATAATGTGGAAGTAACTGTGCCTGTTATTGGAAACTATAGATGCACTCTGAGAGATGGAAACATGATTGTACATATGCAGTCAAATGAAAAGGTGCAGTACATATAGCTATTATCTTCTGAAAGGCTATTCATCTTCTGCCCCAAGCTACCATTGAAAAGCATTCAACAACACAAAGTTGCTGTTTTTATCTCCTTGATAGAAAATGAGTTGAATAGATAAAATTGCAGCTTACCGATTCTAGTGGAAGCATGGATTCAGAATCAAGACGAGGCTTACTGTAATTAACATTCAAGGTCCCTCTAATGATAAAAACAAACTTGTGGATTCTCATTCCTCTGGATTTTAATTATTGTTGGAGTTTCAACAGAGCTTGTAAACAGGCTGACCAGGTATGCATTGACCATACAGTACCCATTTGCCAATCCCATTTCATTCTACCCACATTCCCATCAAGTCCTACCAGATTCTACTGCTCAACAGTATAATGGGTCACCTTAGTACAGCCAGCTAACTTACTGACCTGCACGTCATTGAGATGTCAGGGGAAATGCAAGCACCATGGGGAAGCCCACCTAGTCACGGGGAAAATGTGAATATTCTACACAAACCTCACCTGGAATCTGGATGGACATGCCGCAGGAACTGTGAGGTATAGCACTACTCTCATGGCATGAGAGGGGAACTGGCCAATGTTGACTGGAAAGGGACACTACTAGGAAGGACAGCAGAGCAGCAATGGCTGGAGTTTCTGTGAAAAATGAGTAAAGTGCAAGACAGATATATTCCAAATGAGAAGAAATTTTCAAATGGAAGAAGGACACTGCCGTGGCTGAAAAGTGAAGTCAGAGTCAAGGTAAAAGCAAAGAGTGGGCATACAAGGAAGCAGAGCTCGTGGGAAGACAGAGGATTGGGAAACTTTTAAAAACTTACAGAAGAAAACCAAGAAGGTCATTAGGGAGGAAAAGGTGATTTATGAAAGGAAGCTGGAGATTGATATCAAAGAAGATACTAAAAGCCTTTTTTAAGCATATAAATGGTAAAAGAGAGTTAAGAGTAGATATTGGACCAATAGAAAATGACACTGGAGATATTGTAAGCAGAGATGCAGAAATGGCAGAGGAACTGAAGGTATATTTTGTATCAATCTTCACAGTGGAAGACATGTGCAGTATACTGGACATTCAAGAGTGTCAGGGAAGTGAAGTATGTGCAGTGAAAATTATGACTGAGAAGGTGCTCAGAAGGCTTAATGGTCTGAGGGTGGATAAATCTCCTGGACCTGATGGAGTGCACCCTTGGGTTCTGAAGGAAGTAGCTGGAGAGATTGCAGAGGCATTAACAATGATCTTTCAAGAATCGATAGATTCTGGCATTGTACTGGATGACTGGAAAATTTCAAATGTTACTCCGCTACTTAAGAAGGGTGGGAGGCATCAGAAAAGAAACTAACCCTATTAGCCCGACAACAGTGGTTGGGAAGTTGTTGGAATCGATTGTTAAGGATGAGATTGTGGAGTACCTGGAGGCACATGACAGGAAAGGCCAAAGCCAGCATGGCTTCCTGAAAGGAAAATCGTTTCTGACCAACCTACTGCAATTTTTTGAGGAAACTACAAGCAGGGTAGATAAAGGAGGTGTAGTAGATGTGGTGTACTTGGATTTTCAAAAGGCCTTTGAGAAGGTGCTGCACATGAGACCGCTTAGCAAGATAAGAGCCCATGGAATTACAGGGGAGTTACTAGCATGGGTAGAGCATTTGTTGATCAGCAGAAAACAGAGAGTGGGAATAAAGGGATCCTATTCTGGCTGCCTGCCTTTTACCAGTGGAGTTCCACAAGGCTCAGTGTTGGGACTGCTGCTTTTTACAGTGTATGTTAATGATTTGGACTATGGAATTAATGAATATGTTGCTAAATTTTCCGACGTTACAAAGAGAGTGTTGAGGAAACAGAGAGCCTCCCGGGAGACTTAGATAGTTTAGGGGAATGGGCAAAGAAGTGGCAAATGAAATGCAATGTTGGAAAGTGTATGGTCATGCACTTTAATGAAAGAAATAAATGGGTAGACTATTATTTAGCTGGGGATATAATTCAAAAGGCAGAGATGCAAAGGGACTTGGAAGTCCTTGTGCAGGATACTCTAAAGGTTAACCTCCAGGTTGAGTCAGTAGTGAAAATGGCAAATACAACGTTAGCATTCATTTCTAGAGGTACAGAATATAAGAGCAGAGATGTGATGTTGAGGTTCTATAAGGCACTCATGAGACCACACTTGGAGTATTGTGTGCGGTTTTGGGCTCCTTATTTTAGAAAGGATATATTGACATTGGAGAAGATTCAGAGAAGATTCACAAGAATGATTCCAGAAATGAAAGGGTTAGCATATGAGGAACATCTGGTAGCTCTTGGGTTGTATTCCCTGGAGTTCAGGAGAACGAGGGGTTATCTCATAGAAACATTCCAAATGTTAAAAGGCCTGAACAGATTAGATATGGCAAAGTTATTTCTTATGGTAGAGGAGTCTAGAACAAGAGGATACGAATTCAGGATTGAAGAATGTTCATTTGGAACTGAGATGGGAAGAAATTACTTTAGTTAGAGGGTGGTAAATCAGTGGAAATTGTTGCCATGAGCGGCTGTGGAGGCCAAATCGTTGGGTGCATTTAAGGTAGAGATAGATAGGTTCTTGATTAGTCAGCACCTCAAAGGGTATGGGGAGAAGGTAGGGGAGTAAGGATGACTGGAAGTATTGGATCAGTCTGTGATTGAATGGCAGAGCAGAATTGATGGGCTGAATGGTCTACTTCTGCTCCTATATCTTATGGTCTTACCAGCACTACTGTGCTGCACATTCCTTCTATATGCTGTTTGTAAATCTTTTGTTTTTACCTTAGTTCGAAATTACTGGATGAAACATTGAGTTCACCTTGTTAAAAAAACACTTGCTGCACCTATCATCTTCTAGCTATCCTCCTCTCCCCCCCTCAACCTTTTTATTCTGGCATCTCCCCCTTCCTTTCCAGATCTGAAGAAGGGGCTTGGCCTGAAATGTTGTCTATTTATTATCACCATGAATGCTGCCTTACCTGCTGAGTTCCTCCAGCAATTTGTATGTGTTGCTTTGGATTTCCAGCATCTGCAGACTTTCTCGTGGGTGGGTGCAGTTGTTCTACAATCTTGGCAGTCCATTTGCAAACGTTTTGTCACCAGACGAGGAGACGTAAAAAGTTCACTTGAAAAGTTTTACAGATGGATTGTCAAGATCGGGTAACAGCTCAATTCAACCATCAATCACCCACACTACACATTTTTCTGAGTTATTTCTAGACTTTGTTTACAATGTTTTCCTTTGTATTTTGCTAGCATGTGCTGTAGTGACAGAACATTAGACCATAAGACCATAAGCCACAGGAGCAGAATTAGGCCATTCAGCTCTTTGAGTCTGCTCCACCATTCCATCATGGTTGATCCTGGATCCCACTTAACCCCATACTCCTGCCTTCTCGCCATATCCTTTGATACCCTGACCTATCAGGAAACTATCAACTTTCATCTTAAGCATACCCTTGGACTTGGCATCCACTGTAGTTTGTGACAGAGCATTCTACAGATTCACCAATCTTTGGCCAAAACAAAAATTTCTCCTTTCCTCTGTTTTAAAAGGTTGCCCCCTAAATTTTGAGGCTATGTCCTCTACTTCTGGATACCCCACCACAGGAGACATCTCCACATCCACCTTATCTAGTCCTTTCAACATTCGGTAAATTTTATTGAGATCCCCCCACATTCTTCTAAACTCCAGTGAGTGCAGGCCCAAAGTTGCCAAACATTCCTCATATGTTAAACCCTTCATTCCTGGAATCATCGTCGTGGAACTCCTCTGGACTCTCTCCAATGACAACAGATCCTTTCTGAAACATGGGGCCCAATAAAGCCTTAACATTATCTCTTTGCTTCTATGTTCTATTCCCCTTGAAATAAATGCCAACATTGAAACATGCTTCCAAATTTCACTGCCAATGACTTCAAAAGATGGCATAATTAGATTCATTCTTATGCAGTATGGATTCATCATTCTATACCGGCCAAAGCTGGGAATTAAATATTCCTCATGTGCAAAATAGAAAAGAGACAGAGTGACTTCATAACAATGGATGAAACAAGGTTATCCTTTATGGCAACAGGAGAAAGAATTTTAGCTTGGAAATTAAACATAAGATGAGATACAGTAGGTAGAGAAATAATACAACACACAACAGAAGATGCTGTTGAGAGAAGTTTACAGACACAGTATGGTGATTTCAAAGGCAAGCAGGTAATCATAGGAGCAAGAGTATCACAGTAGTTGTCAGAGCTTAGTCAAGATAAAAAGGGAGAGTGAAATTGTCGAACAACAAGCCAGTTAACCTGAAGTTAACAGTTGTAGAAATGTTAAAACTGATTAATAATACTAAGTATTGATTCCAGTGGGAAATTCTTTCAATACTGCAGCAACATTTAAAAGCACACTTAGCAGTGTGCAGACTTAATAAGAATAAAGTACAGAAATAATAATATACACAATAATAATTTAACAATGTGCAATAATTATGTGTGAAATGATAAAATAGAGACTATTGCACTATGATGTGTGTTCTTCCTGTTGCACAGGGATGAACTGCTGTACATGCTTATTGCATTTGGTAGGAAAGATTTTCTGTAACGATCCTTGTGACCGTGGAGCTGAATGAGTCTGTTCAAAAGGGTGCTCCACTGCTAATTCAGTAGGTCATGGAGAGGATGTGCCAGATTGTCCGTAATGGACAACAATTTGTTTAGTGACCTCCTCTCCACCACTAACTCAGAAGAGTCTGGGTTGTAGCCAAAAACGAATCCAGCCTTTTTGATGAGCTTATTTATTCTTTTTGCACCAGCACTGATGCTGCTCCCCCAACATAAAGCCACAAAGAAGACCACACTCACTACAACAGACTGTTACAACAGATAGGGAGGGCAACAATACACACAGAATATCATAACATAATGAGGCAAAATCTGCAAAGGTTTATGAGAGAGATCTAACAATGAAAAATCCTTTGGGGAATTTTGACTTTGAAGCTTAAAGATTGGATTAGGGGGATATTGTAGATATTCACAATCCACCACAGTAGTTTTGATGAAGGGAATTGATTATGATGCTTTAATACTTGATATAGATACAAAGCTATGTGGGAAATAGCTGTAAGGAGAATTCAAAAGGAATATCAAACGAATATGGTTTGTTCATTCTTAACCCAGTGAATAAATGGCAATGGGAATGAATAAGTAGCAAAATACGCAGACATTAGGATTTTAGATTTCTTTAGGAAAGAACATGGAACTGTAATTGGAAGATGTAAAGTTATTAACTGGCTTTTATGTGATCATGTGGTAAAGTGTGGACAAAGCTAGCTCTTCTACTTATTTCTATTTCTACTTCTGCTTATTTATTCTCTTTTATTTATTGAGATACTGTGCTGAACAGGTCCTTCCGGCACCAATCCCTGTTCCCCAGCAGTCTCCGAATTAACCCTGGCCTAATCAGGGGGCAAGTTACAGTGACTAATTAACCTACCAACTGGTACATCTTTGGACTGTGGGAGGAAACTGGAGCACTCGGAGGAAACCTACACGGTTATGGGGAGAACCAACGAATTCCATACAGACAGTGATGGGTTCTCCCATGGTGCTGGGTGCCAGTGACACAGGGAGGGACTAAGAATGATTAAAATTAATTGTGTGTATTGGACAGGCAGTAAGAGATCAAAAGTGGCCTTGAAACACACACAAAATGCTGGAGGAACTCAGCAGGCCAGGCAGCATCTATAGAAAAATGTACTTTGATGTTTTGGGCTGAAACCCTTCAGCTATAGATGCCTCCTGGCCTGCTGAGTTCCTCTGGTATTTTGTGTGTGTTGCTTGGATTTCCAGCATCTGGAGATTATTGCTTGTTTGTCATCAGATTCTCAAGTTGAGCAAGAGATTGGTAGGTAAGAAAGGGGTGAAAAGTTTGGACGGGAGATCATTAGATTGAGGAGCCTAGTGTCTTGGCCGATAGGTAGGTGAGTGTTACAAAATATTAATTTACTTAATTTTCTACTATTGTATATTAGAGAATAACATCCCAAACAAGAACAAGGGTGGCAACAAGGCTGAACAAGGGCTATGCTTTCAAAACAAGAGAATATATACAAATGCTGTGTTGGAAACCAGTAAAGAGTGATAATCTACCCATCTTAGCACTTTATTTCATGGGGTGTCTTCTTCTCTTCTTGGTACTCGGACAAGTACAGTGCAGACAGCGCAATGAATCCAACAGTGGAGCACCGTTCATACAGATACAATGTCTCTTATTGATCAACTTCGTCTGAAACAAAGGCAGCACGATATCTAAGTGTTTACTGTGCCAGTCGTGCAAGATCTTAACAGAAACAAACACTGTTCAGTATCAGTATAACAAGCATTCACAAACTGTTGGATCATTATGGGAATTCAATTATATAACTACATCCACATTTGTTTTAAAAGGAGGGTCATAAAGTGGACTAATGAATGTGTCCTGTGTGCTCCCATCAGATTTACTGGAACCTAAAGCACAAATAGCACAGGTGTTAATGAAATCATCAAGAGCTATGAAAAGAGTACATCAACAAACTGTGAAAACAATGTAGGTATGTTTGTTCAATCAACAAGTGAGTCTCTGTAACTCACAATCTTCTCATTAAGTCCATTGATCAATATGTGTACTCTGTTCTTTCCGTTAAGATTATACAGAGTATTGGATTATTTTGATTTCATTTGGTGAAAAAAAATGATATTCTACCAACATAAACAGGATTTGTAACACAATAAACGGATTCATGTAACATGGAGTGACAGGTAGCTACTGCTTTAGATAAGGTTGATTAAATTGGAGCAAGGAAAATCTTGTCGGAAAGCAATTTGATTCTCAACCATTATTGAAAAGCTTTTTTAATGAGCTAATGTCATTAACTCGATGGGCAACAGACGAAATTCACAGGTTTAAGAATTGTACAACACCAAGGTATCCAAGCACCATGATCTTTGGTAGAAAATTATGTTTATGCTCACTGAATGTGGACGTCACTGGCAAATCCAGTATTTACCTTCGATCTATATTTGCCCTCTATCAGATCCTTTGCAGTGATCAGTTAAAAGCCAACTTCAATGATGCATTTAGATTCTGTAACAAGCATTGCATATGGTTTATATTGACAATATGATAGCTTCATAGTCAAGGAATATCATTGTTCAGTGCTTGGCCTAGTACTGTGTGCTAGGCAGTTTTGACTATGTAAAAATTTTGTCCCACATATTTCCTTTAAACTTAGGTAAAAGTCAGTCTCTGCAAACAAACTTTCTTTAGCTTGGAAGGTTGCCTCTTTATCTCTGTCTACAGAAGCTGAGAATTTTCTTAGTTGACTTCTGGAACACAGACCCACCAAGGCAGCTGTAGAACTGAAATTCAAGCAATTAAATATATCTGATTGGTTTTTAAAGGTCAGAGCTAATCTCATAAATGGTAACCTTGAAATTACCACTTGGTTGAAAGAAAACTTTTCTTTCAGTAAGGAATAAATAAATAAGGAATAATATTGAGAACATGGGGTGAAGAGTCCTTGAAAGTGAGACCATAGGTTATGGGTACAGTTCAGTGACGAAGCAAGTGAAGTTGAGTGAGCTTATCCCTTCTGGTTTAAAGGCCTGATGGTTGAGGAATAATAACTTTCCTGAACTTGGTGGTGTGAGTCCTGAGTTTCTTCCAGATGGCAGCAATGAGAAGAGAGCGTGTCCTGGGAGGTGGGGGTCCTGATTTTGAATGCTGTTTTCCAGCAACAATGTTCCATGTATATGTGATAACTGGTGGGGGTGTGCTTTACCCATGATGGACGGGGCCTTATACAATACTTTCTGTCAGACTTTCCTTTCAACGGCATGGCATTCCATACCATGCTTTGATGCAGCCAGTCAATATACTCCCCAACACATATCTACAGAAGTTAGTTAAAATTTCAGATGTCATGCCTAATCTTCACGAACTCCTAAGGAAGCAGAGATACTGCAGTGCTGTCTTAGTAATTGCACTTATGTGCTGTCCAGATTTGCTACCCTGCAGGAGCATAGCTCAACAAGACAGTCTCTTAGGGTTGACCAGATTGAGTATCATTTGTTCCAAGGTATCATTCAATTAACTCTTCTGCTTGGTATGAACATTAAACACTCACAGTTTAGTCTCTTATATAAACGCACACACAGCACTATGTTTATATCTACCAGTTCCGCCGTCCGCAGTGTTCATGATACCTTGTAATCCGGCAGCCACTGACCCAAACATGTCCAAGTGTGAGTGCTAATTTTAAAAATGCTCACCCACTTGGACTGCTGAGACCGCTGGCTACACAGTGGGTCACAAGAAGATATCCCTGGATGAGGCCCCAGGTGTTGTCATGTGAACAAAGTCACCAGAGAGAAGGAGCTGGTAGATATGAAGTAGCCTTTTTATTCGACAAAGTAAGCCACAGCAGGCATCGTATTGAGATCTTTTTGGAGGAAGTTGCATGCATGATCCAAAGCTGCATGACATTTTATATGCTGAAGATCAAAAAGCAATTCCATATTTACTATGCATCCACAATGATTTCTTTGAATTACACACAATATTCGCACCTCCTGCTTTGAACCCAATTTACAGACACACAAATGACACCCAAATGAATTTAGATCAGCATTGTCAGTCTTCCGGTTAACTGTGGTTCACGGCTCTTAAGGACCCATTGTTCAGCGCGGCATTTAAAATTTAATCTGCAGTTCATATTCAGGTCTGAGGATCTCTACCTCAGCACCACTCAACTCTACCACACTGGTTAATGACTAGTTCCTTTATTTCACCGACAGTGAGGGAAAGGTTTGATACCAAGGCACTAGAAATGCTGTCTCCTTCCTGTATTCCATCTCCTCATTGTTAAGATCCAGCCTACTATGGTGATATCATCTGCCAGCCTACCAGGACACTGGAGTTGAGGGTACTGATTGAGGAGGGGCTGTTGCCCACTGTTACAGATTGCAGTCCTGTTGGTCAGGAATTAACTGATTCAGTTGTGGGGAGCAGGGCGATCAAATTCCGAAGTCTGGGAGTTTGGAGGTGAGCCTGTTTGAAAGAATGATGACAGCCTGACAGTTTGGTCGCCTCTCCGTAAGAAGAGGTTGCCAAGAAACTTTGTAACATTCAGTAATAATGATTGTAGATAATTATAAACTACAAACGAGTCTCCTTAGTAAATTTGTGTAAGGGGAATCAAGCTAAATGGGATTAAAATAAGAACGAGGCTTTGGTATAAATGGCCAGAATCTTATTAAATAGCAAAGCAAGTACAGCAGCCAAATGGCTTATTCCTGGTTTCTCCTGTGGTTGCCAGATGATGCAGTTTCATGACCATCAATGCTTTCAAGGCTGCTTCTACAAACACATCAAGGGTGTTACATATAAGTAGACAGCCATTCCCAAAGGAAGCATTACTCTCATTTGAAATGCTACATTTTCCTCTGTCTTCAGTGTGTTAGATCATCCAAGTAAATCAATTCACATCACATAGGTTCAGTCTCTGGAGAAAAGTTAACTTATCGGTTTTATTAACATTGAGGAAAAATCACAGGCAAATTATACATAAATACACACAATACAGTGAGTGTTGTGTGTGACTAAGAACTCCAGATGAGTTTGACCAACGAAGCCAAAGAACTGAATGTCAGCCTAGTTATATATTTAGAGAAGAAATATATGAAAGCTTCCTATAAACGTCTTAATTCTACGATTATTGCCATATGTTGTCAATATAACTATACAACTATATTAAGTGCAGGCTCTGTTACACTACATGTCCCCCATTCTCATTGGATTCTATATGCATTATTTATTTAGAAGATGATGCAGTTATAAACATCACATTTTAAAAGAATGAAAACAACTGAAATGCAGTTATGTTCACTCCAAATTAATTGCATTTGTTGCACAAACCATTTGATGTTTCTTAAATTGCATTACCCTGACACATCTTGGTTACTTAATATTCACCTGTGAATCCTAATTTCTTAATCTGAACCATCTGTTATTCTCTCCCGCTACACAATGTTGAACTCTCAAAATACTAAGTTATTAATAGGGACAAATGCATTGTTAAAGTTATTATCCTACACAGAGATTTTTGACATGCCAGTTAGAAAGTGCATGTAGCTGGAATCCGAAAGGTTTTCCAGTAATAAACTTGTTTGAAATTGTTCTTTCCATCCAGAATAAGAGAAGAAAATGTCAGGAGCATGCACATGTCATTACACAGGCAGGAGGTAAACGTGGCTTTGTTACTACTGTGCTGTAAGTCCGTGTTTACAACACAGTAACCAAGATGAGAACCTCACATCTTACAGTTTTTGTTCCATGCCCTATGATAGTATAGACTATAACATAAATTGCAACAAAGCTACAAGGCTTCTTCAAAAGTACCTTTCAAACCTATAATCAGTAGAGGCTGTTATTAGCAAAATATCTCCCCAATGTAATACAACAGAGACATAAGAGAGACTGTAGGTCAACATGCACCAACACACAGGAAATGCTGGAGGAACTCAGCAGGTGAGGCAGCATCTATGGAGGGAAATAAACAGTCAACATTTTGAGCCAAGATCCTTCCTTAGAATCGTGCAATATCTGGATTTGAAAACTGTGAAAAATCCTGGATCTCACTACCCAAGGAGGACACCTTCACCACAAGACGATAGGAAACTGATCATCATCATCACCTTTCCAGCAACAATTCTTGCACATTTTGAAGCAGCTACACAGGTCGGTGGAGGGGTGACACTGAGCCACAATCCAACAGTACCGAACATGAAGGAAAGAGCACTGAAGACATTAAGGATGAGAAAGGAGCAAAGGACTCCAACTGCAATGTGGATCCAGGTCCTCTTAGAGGGACGCCTACCAATATCTGTTCCAGTCCTTCAACCTCTTCTAAAATATAATGCCCAAGTCCATTTCACATGTCAAACAAAATGTAACTCATATTACAGAATAAAAACAAACAGCCAGCATGCAATTTGCAAGTACTATCGACTGATCGGCTGAGGTGCTTGTCCAGTGGTTGTTAAATTTGGCTGTGTGCCATGACTCAAGACAGTTGAATCAACAACCTTTAAGGAGCCAGAGACTGTGCAGTTTTCAAAAGTTCAATGACTGTCTAGATATTTCCCATCAATAGCCCATGGACGCTGAGGGCAAAGCCACAGCAATCTAGTTTCTGTTCTCTCAGCACAAACCAGAGATGGATCTTGATTTCATGCTAAACTGATTTTCTTCGTGTCGCATTGGGCAATATACAATGCTATCATGACATCAGGGAGCACGAGGTATTGGATAATAAAGCTGAAAGTACAGCCTTGAGCATTCCTTTGAACAGTTGGGAAAAAGGGTTTGTCTACAAATATGCTGAAACAGAATGTCAGCAGAAAGGGAGAATTGTGGAAATGATCGTTCTACAGGGACTTTGACCATATGGTGTTCTTGATATCTCAAACCACTGAATGTTGATGTTGCCTAAATCCAAATTTTAAGTGTTTCAAGAACTTAAGCCTTGAAATGTTGATGACATTTTTTCAACTTAAGTTAAAAAAAATACCTGATTGTAGCATCACTTAATTAATTTCAGCTCTTGATCCTGTTCTAATTCTACAAACATGGTCAAAACATAATAGAACAAAAAGGATTAGTAATACTCTGGTCTGCAGGAGGGTACATTTTCTCACAGAAACTGTTTTGAAATTAAGGAAATGTGCGTGTTCAATGCAGAAAGGCTCAACTTGGAATCAGAAAATACCAGCAATTCATTCATTTCTTCTGATAGTGACTGAAAATAAAAAGCTTGCTAATTGCTAATGCTTCAGTGGGCAGTAGCTTAATAATAAGTTCCTTATTTTCACAAAGCAGTTGGGTAAAAGAATGAAAATAATATTCGTTCCAAATGCTATTTAATCTTAGTAAAATTGATGCCGTGAGTGGAGTCCTGTGGGAGTTGGAAAATGCACCAGAGGTTATTGTCGCTCACTCAAGGAGCTCGACACCAGTCAGGTAACAGCAGCCTGCTCGATAGGCAACCCACATGTAACAGTTCATTCACTTCACCCCTGTCAAATGCTAGCAGCAGTGTATGCCATCTACAGGATGCACTGCACCAACTCACCAAGATTCCTTCCAAACCTATGACCATCTAAATGAACAAGGACAGCAAAACCATGGGATCGCCACCATCTGAAATTTGAGCTCCGAGCACACACCATCCTGACGTGGAAACACCTGACTGTTTCTCCACTGTCACTGGATCAAAATCCCAGAAATCCCTCCCAAAGCAGCATTTTGGGTTTACCCACTCCTCAAGAACTGCAGTGGCTGAAGTAGGCAGCTCACCATCACCCTCTCGAGGGCCATTCGGGACAGGCAATTAAGTGCAGTGAAGTCCAGATTCCTTGAATGAATAAAGAAAAAAATAATCTCTGGTTTTAAATCTGGCAATTGAGCTCAAAATAAATAAGGTATCAAAACTGAAAAGCAGTTCACATATATGACTCAATAACTCAAGAAACATGACTCTGATTTTTATTCATAATAAAAATATAGAAAATCAGAGTAAAACTGCTGGTCTGTTATTTAGAACCAATTAACATAAAAGCTGTATTGTGTTGTAACAGGTGCTCTATTATCATGATGTAATGCATCAATAAATGCTTCCGACTAACACACAAAATGTTGACTGTGACTTGAGGGCTGGTTGTCATAGAGGGATGAAGTTGGTCAACATTCAAGGGAGTCATGATGGTGACCAAAGTCAAGGTTTGGCTTTCTGATGATAATGTGCTAAGCATCTAAAGAAGAAGTATGCAAGTTGTTGTTAACATTCCTTTACATGCATTGTAGTATTTAAGGCAGGGTTTTTTGCCATTTCCTTAGCATTTGTCTGTTTTTTTTATGAGGCTGAGTTGCTAGCTCAATGCTTAACCCACCACGGATAGAAAGCATGCAAGGAACCGGCCGGATTCGAACCCGGGACCACTTGCCTTGAAGTCTGGTGCTGATGCCACTACACCACCGGCTATCTACAGTTTGTGTGCGTCAGGCTAGAAATCAGAATCAGGGCTGGGAGACAAGTCAGTGATCATAATTTGACCAACAGGATTGGGATCACAACAGTGCCGTTATCAGTGTATTTAGTGCTGCTCCTTTACATCTCCAAGAATCTCAGTTCAATCTTGAACTTACTGTAGGTGCTGTCTGGATGGAGTATTCATGCTTCTTCCGTGACTGTATGGATTTTACACGGTACTCTGGCTTTCTCCCACATCCCAATGATGTGATGGTAGATAAGCTGCTTGCAATAGATTAACAAATAGTGTGGATAAATGATTTAAAAAAGAACCAAAAGGTAATTAATAAGCATGCATGCAAGAAAAAGTACATTGTAATTGTACAGGGAAATAAGATGAGGTAGAATTTGTTACCACAGGCAGCTGTGGAGGCCAGCTCGTTGGGGGTATTTAAGGCAGAGCTTGATAGGTTCTTGATTGGACATGGCATCAAAGGATACATGGGAAGTCTGGGGAGCGGGGATGACGCCATAAAAGGATCAGCCATGATTAAGTGGTAGAACAGACTCAAAGGGCCAAATGGATTAATTCTGCTCTTATGCCTATAGTCTTATGAAATGGACTAATGCATCCTCCCATTTAGATGAGGGGGCTGACCTGATATGTTGATTGCCCATTTCCTACCAGAGATACTGGCCTAAATTGCTGAGTTCCTTCAGCAGCTTGTTATTTTTTGCTCCAGATAATGGGATGGTTCCCCTGAGAGCCACAAGGATGAAGTGGAAACACGAGGAAATCTGCGGATGCTGGAAATTCAAACAACACACACAAAATGCTGGTGGAACACAGCAGGCCAGGCAGCATCTATAGGAGAAGCACTGTTGACGTTTCGGGCCGAGACCCTTCATCAGGACTAACTGAAAAGAAAGATACTAAGAAAGTTGAAAGTAGTGGGGGGAGGGGGAAATGCGAAATGATAAGAGAAGACCAGAGAGGGTTGGATGAAGCTAAGAGCTGGAAAGGTGATTGGCGAAAGTGATACAGAGCTGGAGAAGGGAAAGGATCATGGGACGGGAGGCTTCAGAAGAAAGAAAGGGGGAGGGGGGAGCACCAGAGGGAGATGGAGAACAGGCAGAGTGATGGGCAGAGAGAGAGAAAAAAAAACAAACAACTAAATATTGTCAGGGATGGGGTAAGAAGGGGAGGAGGGGCATTAATGGAAGTCAGAGAAGACAATGTTCATGCCATCAGGTTGGAGGCTACCCAGCCAGTATATAAGGTGGTATATAAGATGTTGTTCCTCCAACAAGAATGAAGTGGGTTGACTTTGTCCTTTGTGTCATACAGGGAGAAGATAAAGTTGACACTCAGGTTCAGGTTTTGGGATAATCATGTTTGTTTTCAAAATCACCTTCAATTTTCAATTTGTCATGATAGATCTTTGCTTGTTTCATGATCAGCGTACAGTTAAGTGGCATATGTTAATCTTGACCCTGACGAAACTTCTCTTTCAATACATGTTCAAGATCTTCATTTTTCACCTTATGCAGAGTTTTTCTATTTTTCATTAACTTCTGTTCATTAGCATATTGTGAGTTAACATCTCAGAGCTGTCTGTGGTGCGCAGAAACCTGCTCATTGCGTGGGACCTTCCCAGCGCCTGGTGGAATTTTCCATTTGTGATATCATGATAGTGCACCCTGTTGAATTTCAGAGTTTTTCAGATAAGAGGCACTCAACCTGTAATGACCAACAAACAACTTAATTGCTGGGTTATTTTCTTAGGTTGAAAGAACTGTTATACCACAAAATCTGTATGAGAGTGGTGGTATTGTGGTTAATTTACTGAGCCAGTAATCTAGAAAACTGGCAGCTAATCCAGGTATATAGTGCAATTCCCACCATAATAGCTGGAGAATTAATTAGTTAATTATGAATTTAAAATAAATCAGCTTCATGGTGATCATATTGTGGAAAACCAATTGGCTCATTTGTATCCATCAAGGAAGGTATCCTTTCTGGCTCATTTTTACTGGCGTCTCTTAAGAGTGTGAACCCAAATTGTAAGATGTAATATTAAAAATATAACCATATAACAATTACAGCACAGAAACAGGCCATGTCGGCCGTTCTAGTCCGGGCGGAATGCTTACTCTCACCTAATCCCACTGAACCACACTCAGCCCATAACCCTCCATTCCTTTCCTGTCCATATAGCTATCCAATTTTACTTTAAATGGCAATTCCGAACCTGCCTCTACCACTTCTACTGGAAGCTCATTCCACACAGCTACCACTCTCTGAGTAAAGAAATTCCACCCCATGTTACCCTTAAACTTTTGCCCCCTAAGCCTCAACTCATGTCCTCTTGTTTGAATCTCCCCTACTCTCAATGGAAAAAGCCTATCCACGTCAACTCTATCTATCCCCCTCATAATTTTAAATACCTCTATCAAGTCCCCCCTCAACCTTCTACGCTCCAAAGAATAAAGACCTAACTTGTTCAACCTTTCCCTGTACCTTAGGTGCTGAAACCCAGGTAACATTCTAATAAATCTTCTCTGTACTCTCTCTACTTTGTTGACATCTTACACATAATTCAGAACTGTACACAATACTCCAAATTCGGCCTTACCAATGCCTTGTACAATTTTTATATTACATCCCAACTCCTATACTCAATGCTCTGATTTATAAAGGCCAACATACCAAAAGCTTTCTTCACCACCCTATCCACATGAGATTTCACCTTCAGGGAACTATGCACCATTATTCCTAGATCACTGTGTTCTACTGCATTCTTCAATGCCCTACCATTTACCATGTATGTCCTATTTGGATTATTCCTACCAAAATGTAGCACCTCACACTTATCAGCATTAAACTCCATCTGCCAACATTCAGCCCACTCTTCTAACTGGCCTAAATCTCTCTGCAAACTTTGAAAACCCACCTCATTATCCACAACACCACCTACCTTAGTATCATCTGCATACTTACTAATCCAATGTCCCACCCCATCATCCAGATCATTAATGTATATGACAAACTACGTTGGACCCAATACAGATCCCTGAGGCATACCTGCGGTCCCTGAGGTCATTGGCCTCCAACCTGACAAACAGTTATCCACCACTACTCTCTGGCATCTCCCATCCAGCCACTGTTGAATCCATTTTACTACTTTAATACTAATACCTAACGACTGAACCTTCCTAACTAACCTTCCATGTGGAATCTTGTCAAAGGCCTTACTGAAATCCATATAGACAACATCCACTGCTTTACGCTCGTCAACTTTCCTCATATCCTTTTCAAAAAATTCAATAAGATTTGTCAAACATGACCTTCCATGCACAAATCCATGCTGACTGTTCCTAATCAGACCCTGTCTATCCAGATAATTATATATACCATCTCTAAGAATACTTTCCATTAATTTACCCACCACTGACGTCAAACTAACAGGCCTATAATTGCTAGATTTACTCTTAGAACCCTTTGTAAACAATGGAACCACATGAGCAATATGCTAATCTTCTGGCATCATCCCCGTTTCTAATGACATTTGAAATATTTCTGTCAGAGCCCCTGCTATTTCTACACTAACCTCCCTCAAGGTCCTAGGTAATATCCTGTCAGGACCCAGAGGTTTATCCACTTTTATATTCCTTAAAAGCGCCAGTACTTCCTTCTCTTTAATTGTCATAGTTTCCATATCTTCCCTACTTGTTTCCCTTACCTTATAGAATTCAATACATTTCTTTTTAGTGAATATCAAAGAAAAGAAATTGTTCAAAATCTCCCCCATCACTTTCAGGTCCACACATAGCTGTCCACTCTGATTCTCTAAGGGACCAATTTTATCCCTCCCTATCCTTTTGCTATTAATATAACTGTAGAAACCCTTTGGATTTATTTTCACCTTACTTGCCAAAGCAACCTCGTATCTTCTTTTAGCTTCTCTAAATTTCTTTCGTAAGATTCTTTTTACATTCTTTATATTCCTCGAACACCTCATTTACTCCATGCTGCCTATATTTATTGTAGATATCTCACTTTTCCCTAACCAAGTTTCCAATATCCCTTGAAAACCATGACTGTCTCAAACTTTTAACCTTTCCTGTCAACCTAACAGGAACATAAAGATTCCGTACCCTCAAAATTTCACCTTTAAATGACCACCATTTCTCTATTACATCCTTCCCATAAAACAAATTGTCCCAATCCGCTCCTTCCACATCCCTTCACATCTCCTCAAAGTTAGCCTTTCTCCAATCAAAAATCTCAACCTTGGGTCCAGTCTTATCCTTCTCCATAATTATATTGAAACTAATGGCATTGTGATCACTGGACCCAAAGTGCTCCCCAACACATACCTCCGTCACCTGACCTATTTCATTCCCAAACAGAAGATCCAACACTGCCCTTTCTCTAGTTGGTACCTCTATGTATTGCTGCAAAAAATTATCCTGCATGCATTTTACAAATTCCAAACCATCCATCCCTTTTACAATATGAGCTTCCCAGTCTATGTGTGGAAAATTAAAATCTCCCACAATCACAACCCTGTAATTACAACAAATATCCACTATCTCCTTGCAAATTTGCTCCTCCAATTCTCTCTCCCCATTAGGTGGTCTATAATACACCCCTATAAGTGTTGCTACATCTTTCCCATTCCTCAATTCCACCCAAATAGTCTCCATAGACGAGCCCTCTAATCTATCCTGCCAAAGCATGACTGTAATACTTTCTCTGACAAGCATTGCAACACCTCCTCCTCTTGCCCCTCTGATTCTATCACACCTGAAGCAACGAAATCCAGGAATATTTAGTTGCCAATCACACCCCACCTGCAACCATGTCTCACTAATAGCTACAACATCATATTTCCAGGTATCAATCCATGCTGTAAGCTCATCCACCTTTCTTACAATGCTCCTAGTATTAAAATAAATGCATTTAAGATATTCTCCACCTCTTCCTCTCTGTTTATCTCTAACAGTACAAAGAACTTTACTGTCTTCTTTTTTTTCCTTCTCCCATACATCTGTTCCTACACTCTGGTTCCCCTCCCCCCTCATATCTAGTTTAAATCCACTGGAGCCTCTCTAGCAAACCTACCTGCAGGAATATTTGTCCCCCTCCAGTTCAGATGTAAACCTTCCCACAGGAACAGGTCCCACCTTCCCTGGAAAACTGCTCAATTATCAATAAAGCTGAAGCCCTCCCTCCTGCACCATGTCTTCGGCCACGTGTTGATCTGCACTATCTTACTATTTCTAAACCCACCTGCACGTGGCACTGGTAGCAATCCTGAGATTGCTATCCTGGAGGTCCTGTCCTTTAACTTGGCACCTAGTGATTCAGTGATAGATTCAGTGATTAGAATAAAATAGGTAGGCCACTAGCTAGTTTTGCACTAGTAAGTTGGATAGGGCAAAAATATACCCCATTCCAATTTATCCTTGCAAAGTCCTCCTTAGGGGATACTGGGAATTGATGGCTACCTCCACCATCAAGAAAGACAAGATAGTGAGAGATCTCCCATGATGTTTACTCCTCTGTCCATGGGATTGAGCCTATGAAAACTGCAGTGCTTCATACACACTCATTTTCTTTGATAATAAATATCCTTTGAAATCTTTTGAATACTTTGAAATAAGCAAGAGTTAGAAATCCCACCATCCATAGCCTCCCCTCTAAGGAAGCAAAATACTTTTATGGTAGTTTCTTTACCATAACCAGGTAGAAACGCAGACATTCCTGTCCCAGTAGCACTGTGTGAGTATCTCCCACAGAAGAACTGCTATAGGTCAAGAAGGTGGCTCTGCACCATCTCCCTAAGAACAGGTAGAGACAAACAGTCAATGCTGGTCTTGGTAGTAGTAATAATACTCCAAAAATAAACTTAATAATATTTCTCATTCCTGTTATCTAATAACTTATTTTTCTTTTACATTACACATAAACAAAATTACATTCTGTTGTTTGTTTTTATCAACTGATAGCAACTTGGAGCTGCTGTCATGATTGGTTTTATGACTGCCTTCAGGATTAGGTAAAGGGATAGCAAGGATTTGGGAGGTGAGTAGGGATATGGTCTGTACTGTTCTGAAGTTAATAAACCAAATTATATGGCATTTCATTCCAATTTGCAGTTAGCACAGAGAAACCCCAAGGATATGCCACCAAAACGAGCATATTGCCAAAACGATGAAAAAAGGTCAGAAGAACACAGAAGTGGGATTTTTTAAACTGTTAGATGGCTGTCTGCGTGAGATGACAGCCAGTCTGAAGACTGTTTTGTCAGCAAGATGAAGGCTCTGCTGCTAATTACTGTCTCACAGTCTGTTCTCAACATGACAGATTGCTGGATGTTTATGGGAAAATTTGGCTAAATTTTTCCTTGGCTTATGCACCAATGCAGGGGTGTTGTTGTTTGGAACAGGCCAGAACTCCAATCACCCATCAGAGATAGTATTATTCACCATGCCTCTCCATGATTTACCCGACCCCCTTCACCCAGAACAACCCATGTTAAAGTTTGCCTTAGGAATATGTGTAGGCTATCCCCAGTCAGAACATAGCATAAAAATTAGAACAGCACACTGCAGGAAAAGGCCCTTTGGTCTGCAGTGTTGTACAGTACCAACTAAATTAGTAATCAAACAGCTAACTAAACTACACACACAAAATGCTTGTGGAATGCAGCAGGTCAGGCAGCATCTATAGGGAGAAGCGCTGTTGATGTTTCGGGCCGAGACCCTTCGTCAGGACTAACTGAAAGGAAAGATAGTAAGAGATTTAAAAGTAGTGAAGGGAGGGGGAAATACGAAATGATAGGAGAAGACCAGAGGGGGTGGGGTGAAGCTGAGAGCCAGAAAGGTGATTGACAAAAGGGAAAGAGAAGGGAAAGGATCATGGGACAGGAGGCCTAGGGAGAAAGAAAGGGTGAGGGGGGAGCACCAGAGGGAGATGGAGAACAGGCAGAGTGATGGGCAGAAAGAGAAAAAAAAAGAGGGGGGAATAAACTAAATATATCGGGGATGGGGTAAGAAGGGGAGGAGGGGCAATAACAGAAGTTAGAGAACTCAATGTTCATGCCATCAGGTTGGAGGCTACCCAGCTGGTATATAAGGTGGTGTTCCTCCAACCTGAGTGTGACCATCTTGACAGTAGAGGAGGCCATGAATAGACATAGCAGAATGGGAATGGGATGTGGAATTAAAATGTGTGGCCACTGGGAAACCCTGCTTTTTCTGGCAGACAGAGCGTAGGTGTTCAGCAAAATGGTCTCCCAGTCTGCGTCGGGTCTCACCAATATATAAAAGGCCACACCGGGAGCACCGGATGCAGTAAACCACACCAGCCAACTCACAGGTGAAGTGTCGCCTCACCTGGAAGGACTGTCTGGGGCCCTGAATGGTGGTGAGGGAGGAAGTGTAAGGGCAGATATAGCACTTGTTCCATTTGCAAGGATAAGTGCCAGGAGGGAGATCGGTGGGAAGGGATGGGGGGGTGATGAATGGACAAGGGAGTCGCGTAGGGAGTGATCCCTGCGGAAAGCAGAAAGGGGGCGGAGGGGAAGATGTGCTTGGTAGTGGGATCCCGTTGGAGGTGGTGGAAGTTATAGAGAATTATACGTTGGACCCGGAGGCTGGTGGGGTGGTAGGTGAGGACAAGGGGAACCCTATCCCGAGTGGGGTGGTGGGCGGATGGGGTGAGGGCAGATGTGCGGGAAATGGGAGAGATGTGTTTGAGAGCAGAGTTGATGGTGGAAGAAGGGAAGCCCCTTTGTTTAAAAAAGGAAGGCATCTCCTGGAATGAAAAGCCTCATCCTGAGAGCAGATGAGGTGGAGTTAGAGGAATTATGAGAAGGGGATAGCATTTTTGCAAGAGACAGGGTGGGAAGAGGAATAGTCCAAGTAGCTGTGAGGCTTATAGTAGATATCAGTTCCAAGCCTATACAGGTATCCATACCCCTCTTTTCATACGCTACATCGACGACTGCATTTATTCTTCAATGTTCTGATGGCCATTGGGGTCTGTAACACAATCCCATAAGAGTGACTGCACCCTTCCTATTACTGAGTTCTACCCATAAAGACTCATTCAACAAGTCCTCCATTATGTCCACTCAGTGCGGCTATGATATTATCCCTGATTAGTCGTGCAACACCCCCCCAACTCTCTTACCTCCTTCTCTGTCTTTTCTGAAACATCAAAAAACTGAGACATTAAGTACCCATTCCTGCACTTCTCTCAACCAAGTCTCTGTAATAGCTACAACATCAGAGTCCCCTGTACTGATCCATGCTCAAAGTTCACCCATAATAAACATACCCATAATACTCCTAGCAGTAAAACACATACACTTCAAACTACCTGTCCCATAGTCTCTATTACTTGCTCCTGCCTGTTTTTACCAGGCCTAACATCCATCTTCCTCTACATCCCTCCATCTTATGACCTACTGCTCTGTATACCATCCCCCAGCCAAACTAGTTTAATCCATTCCAAGTAGCACTAGCAAACCTCCTGGCAAGGATATTAATTCCCCTCCAGTTCAGTTGCAGCCAGTTCCTCTTGTAAAGGTCCCTCCCCCACCCCAGAAAAGGTTCCAGTTATCCAAGGAACTGAAATCCTGCCTCCTGCACCAGTTCCTCAGCCACTCATTCATCTGTACCGTCATCCTATTCCTGCGCTGACTAGCTCATGGCACTGGGAATATTCAGGGAATTACTAGCATGGAGATCATGTTATTCAGCCAATTTCCTATCTCCCTATACTCACTGCATAGGGCCTCATCCCCCTTTTACCCATGTCATTGGTGTCTAGGAGCACCATGACTTTGGATGCTCAACCTTCCTCTTGAGAATATTCTGCAGCCACTCTAAGTCATAAGACCATATGCGAGAGGAGCAGAATTAGGCCAGTTGGCCCATTGCATCTGCTCCATCATTTCATCATGGCCGATCCATTTTTCCTCTCAGCCCCAATCTCCTGCCTTCTCCTCGTATCCATTCACACCCTGACCAATCAAGATTCTATCAAACTCTGCCTTAAATATGCATAAAGACTTGACTTCCACAGCTGCCTGTGGCAAATCATCCTTGACCCTAGGACCTGGAAGGCAACACATCATCCTGTCACCTCTTTTGCCACCACAGAATCTACTGTCAGTCCCCCCAACTTCCCTATCACTATCACACTACCTCACTTTGCCCTTCCCCGCTGTGCCTTAGTGCCAGCCACAGTGCCACTCATCTGGCAGCTGCTGCTGTGCCCTGATAGGCAATTCTTCCTGCCCGTCCAGTGAAATTCTTATCTATGCTGAATAAACTCTTCTCAGGCTTCGAGCCTGGTACAGGTATTGATAATGACTGACGTTTCAGTGACAGAGTTGCCATCTTCATCAAGGATGATGCCTGGGCATGTCTAGTCCGGTAGTATTTATACTCCCGTTGTCTGTCCCTCCTGATTGGGTAGCCCTCATCTAAGCATGTTTTTGCTCTTCCACCTTGTTTACAATTGACTCAACTGGTGTTCATGAGGATGCCGTGCAGGACTGTGCTTGCTGCATTATCCCTATCTGCTCCTCTCCCTTTGGACTCCATGCTTTTGATGTTAACGACAAATCTGTACAATGGGACACAGATGCCAGCAGTCTGCTGTCCAGATACTGGGTCACAGTTCCATGAAACACACAGTGCATACAGTTAAACCCAAACAGAAAAGCAACAGGAAGACTTCTAATATTTCAACGGCCACAGGCAGTACTGATAAAGTACAGCCATGAGTCCTGTCTCCAGCTGGAAAATGTGCAGCTTTGGATGCAGATACAGAAAGAGCCCACTGTGAGGTTAAATATGGTCATTTGCCAATCGAGTGAGAGAGGGTAGTAGCTGCCTGTGAAATATATAAAGGCAGAAAAGGAGAGTGGATGTTTAGCCAAAAGAATTGGAAATAGTTGTTCAAACATAGTCACTATACACCTATTCAAATTCAAAGGAAATTTATTATCAAAGAGTGTATAAAATTATACACCTTGAGATTTGTTTGCTTACAAACAGCCACAAAGTAAGAAATGGTGATGTCAGGGGTAAGTTTTTCACACAGAGTGGTGGGTGTGTGGAATGCACTGCCAGCGATGGTGGTGGAAGCGGATACAATAGGATGTTTTAAGAGCCTCTTAGATGGGTACTTGGAGCTCAGAAAAATAGAGGGCTATGTGGTAAGGAAATTCTAGTCAGTTTCTAGAGTAGGTTACAAATCTAGAGTCGGCACAACCTTGCAGGCCAAAGTGCCTGTAATGTGCTGTAGATCTCTATGTTCTATGTTTGAAACCTGAAGAACCCAATTAAAAAAAGAAAGACCATAACCACTGTGCAGAGAAAGAGGGATAACTCACACACTCACATACGCACTCACAGGCAGGGCAAAGCCTCACAGACACTACTGCTGCCGGATCAGTTCACAACCTCACCATTGCAGAGAGGAGTGAATATCACGGGAGAGCGAGTAAAATTAGCCTGATCCTCGGGCTTTCCAGTCTATCTGGGCCAGCGTTTAAATTGTCCAAGCACCAGGTAGTGCCTTGCTCTAGTAGTTATAATAGGTGACTTCAATCTACATATAGATTGGATGAACCAAATTGGAAAGGGTGCTGAGGAAGAGGATTTCTTGGAATGTATGCGGGATGGATTTCTGAACCAACATGTCGAGGAACCAACTAGAGAGCAGGCCATTCTAGACTGGGTATTGAGCAATGAGGAAGGGTTAGTTAGCAATCTTGTCGTGCAAGGCCCCTTGGGTAAGAGTGACCATAATATGGTGGAATTCTTCAATAAGATGGAGAGTGACATAGTTAATTCAGAAACAAAGGTTCTGAACTTAAAGAAGGGTAACTTTGAAGGTATGAGACGTGAATTAGCTAAGACAGACTGGCAAATGATACTTAAAGAGTTGATGGTGGATATGCAATGGCAACCATTTAAAGATCACATGGATGAACTACAACAATTGTTCATCCCAGTTTGGCAAAAGAATAAACCAGGGAAGGTAGTGCACCCATGGCTGACAAGGGAAATTAGGGATAGTAACAAGTCCAAAGAAGAAACATATAAATTAGCAAAAAAACCCGGCACACCTGAGGACTGGGAGAAATTCAAAGACCAGCAGAGGAGGACAAAGGGCTTAATTAGGAAAGGGGAAAAAAATTATAAGAGAAAGCTGGCAGGGAACATAAACACTGACTGTAAAAGCTTTTATAGATACATGAAAAGAAAAAGATTGATCAAGACAAATGTAGGTCCTTTATAGTCAGAAACAGGTGAATTGGTCATAGGGAACAAAGACATGGCAGACCAATTGAATAACTACTTTGGTTCTGTCTTCACTAAGGAGGACATAAATAATCTTCTGGAAATAGTAAGGGACCGAGGGGCTAGTGAGATGGAGGAACAGAGGGAAATACAAGTTAATAGGGAAGTAGTGTTAGATAAATTGAAGGGATTAAAGGCAGATAAATCCCCAGGGCCAGATGGTCTGCATCCCAGTGCTTAAGGAAGTAGCCCAAGAAATAGTGGATGCATTAGTGATAATTTTTCAAAACTCCTTAGATTCTGGATAAGTTCCTGAGGATTGGAGGGTTTCTAATGTAACATCACCTTTTAAAAAAGGAGGGAGAGAGAAACCAGGGAATTATAAACTGGTTAGTCTGACATCAGTGGTGGGGAAAATGCTAGAGTCGGTTATCAAAGGTGTGATAACAGCACATTTGGAAAGAGGTGAAATCATCGGACAAAGTCAGCATGGATTTGTGAAAGGAAAATCATGTCTGATGAATCTTATAGAATTTTTTGAAGATGTAACTAGTAGAGTGGATAGGGGAGAGCCAGTGGATGTGGTATATTTAGATTTCAAAAGGCTTTTGACAAGGTCCCACACAGGAGATTAGTGTGCAAACTTAAGGCACACTGTATTGGAGGTATGGTATTGATGTGGATAGAGAATTGGTTGGCAGACAGGAAGCAAAGAGTGGGAGTAAACGGGACCTTTTCAGAATGGCAGGCAGTGACTAGTGGGGTACCGCAAGGCTCAGTGCTGGAACCCCAGTTGTTTACAATATATATTAATGATTTAGACGAGGGAATTAAATGCAGCATCTCCAAGTTTTCAGATGACACGAAGCTGGGCAGCAGTGTTAGCTGTGAGGAGGATGCTAAGAGGATGCAGGGTGACTTGGATAGGTTAGGTGAGTGGGCAAATTCATGGCAGATGCAATTTAATGTGGATAAATGTGAGGTTATCCACTTTGGTTGCAAGAACAGGAAATCAGATTATTATCTGAACGGTGGCCGATTAGGAAAAGGGGAGATGCAACGAGTCCTGGGTGTCATTGTACACCAGTCATTGAAGGTGGGCATGCAGGTACAGCAGGCGATGAAAAAGGCAAATGGTATGTTGGCATTCATAGCAAAAGGATTTAAGTACAGGAGCAGAGAGGTTCTACTGCAGTTGTACAAGGCCTTAGTGAGACTTCACCTAGAATATTGTGTGCAGTTTTGGTCCCCTAATCTGAGGAAAGACATTCTTGCCATAGAGGGAGTACAGAGAAGGTTCACCAGATTGATTCCTGGGATGGCAGGACTTTCATATGAAGAAAGACAGGATCGACTAGGCTTATACTCATTGGAATTTAGAAGATTGAGGGGGGATCTTATTGAAACGTATAAAATTCTAAAGGGATTGGACAGGCTAGATGCAGGAAGATTGCTTCCGATGTTGGGGAAGTCCAGAATGAGGGGCCACAGTTTAAGGATAAAGGGGAAGCCTTTTAGGACCGAGATGAGGAAAAACTTCTTCACACAGAGAGTGGTGAATCTGTGGAATTCTCTGCCACAGGAAACAGTTGAGGCAGGTTCATTGGCTGTATTTAAGAGGAAGTTAGGTATGGCCTTTGTGGCTAAAGGGATCAGGGGGTATGGAGAGAAAGCAGGTACAGGGTTCTGAGTTGGATAATCAGCCATGATCATACTGAAAGGCGGTGCAGGCTCGAAGGGCCGAATGGCCTACTCCTGCACCTATTTTCTATGTTTCTATGATTCTACGACCCAGAATCTGGTGCAGCGACATACCCAGGCTGCACAGCTTGAAGCTGTTCATGATCTCACCAAATCGGCTCAGCATTTGGAGCAATCCAATCTTGCATCAGGGTTAGATGGATGGGCATTGAAAGTATTCCACATCGACTCCTCTTCAAATCATTCACTCCAGCAGTGATTGCGATGTCAGCTCCGTCTGCGACACCGTCTTGAACATATGCCTTGTTTGGGTGACCATTTACCACAATTTACTTCAGAAAAGGTGTTACTTTTAATGTTTTTCGTCAAATTTCTTGCCTTTCAACCTACCACTGAACTGCCACACACGTTTGGTATTGCCATCTTAAACCACTTAGCAATACATGAATTTATTTGTGTCTGCAAGCTTTTGGTACTAAGTAAACTTTTGTGGAGATGACCATTTAATCCTTTGTGGTTTTCTTCAGAAGTCAATGGGGAGTCCCTTCTCCTCAACCAGAGGAGATTAAATGCATTGAAAAGTAACTATGGCAGTGGAAGTAGTAAACCAGGAATAAGTGGGTTATAGACTGAGTGATGATTTTTCATTCCACATCTGTGTAAAATTACCCTTTACTAAGCACAGCAGTCTCTTTGAACACAGTGGGGATTGCAGTATCATATCTTAAATAAAATTGTAGTCAGGAATTATCTTTACACTAACTCCTACATCCAGTACAAAAATAAAATTGTTAAATAACAGATGACACCCTAGATATACCCACATAAATATCAGTTCACAATTTTGTTTCTATTTGGAAGTTAATTTCAATATGCAGTACTATCATGTGAACTGACATTTTAGATTATACAAGATTTTTAATATTTACTTAAATGTGATTTTAAATTCTGTGGATTTGTATGACAGGAGTTATATGTAAACATAGCCTGCAGTACAGAATGTAGGCTCGATAAAGGGTGATAGATGATGTAAACATTATTGGGGCGACTTACATGTCAATTACACTGAAAGTGAATGTCAGGAAGTAGCTGAAATATGAGCACCCAACCTGAATTTTAATATTATTGATTAACATGCGTCAGAGGCCCTGGAGTATTACCTATGCAGCATTAAAAATGTCCATTGTTAACAAAGTAAATGGTTAACATTTCATTTCAACTGGCATTTGAAGACTTGTTGGGCGACAGTGGGAATTTTGCTTTTTTTTGTCGCGTTGAGAAACTTTGAGTACCATCCAGACTGACCATGCCTGTTGTAAGCATATTAAGATTGAACAAAGGAAAGAAAAATACTGGATACGTTTTCAACTACAGAGAAAGGGCAGTGGCCGCAATGAGGCAAATGGAGAATTAAGAATTCCTTTGTAGTTTATAGCAGGTCCATTCTAGAGTCTGACAGCAATGGGATGGGAACTGTTCATGACTCCTGTGGTACATGCTGTCAAACTTTTGCACCTTGTGCCTGATATGCATGGAAGGCATGTTTGACAAATCTTACTGAATTTTTTGAAGAGGTTACGAGGAAAGTTGACGAGGGTAAAGCAGTGGATGTTGTCTATATGGACTTCAGTAAGGCCTTTGACAAGGTTCCACACGGAAGGTTAGTTAGGAACGTTCAATCGTTAGGTATTAATATTGAAGTAGTAAAATGGATTCAACAGTGGTTGGATGGGAGATGCCAGAGAGTAGTGGTGGATATCTGTTTGTCAGGTTGGAGGCCAGTGACTAGTGGTGTGCCTCAGGGATCTGTACTGGGTCCAATGTTGTTTGTCATATACATTAATGATCTGGATGATGGGGTGGGACATTGGATTAGTAAGTATGCAGATGATACTAAGGTAGGTGGTGTTGCGGATAATGAGGTGGGTTTTCAAAGTTTGCAGAGAGATTTAGGCCAGTTAGAAGAGTGGGCTGAACAATGGCAGATGGAGTTTAATGCTGAGAAGTGTGAGGTGCTACATTTTGGTAGGAATAATCCAAATAGAACATACATGGTAAATGGTAGGGCATTGAAGAATGCAGTAGAACAGAGTAATCTAGGAATAATGGTGCATAGTTCCCTGAAGGTGGAATCTCATGTGGATAGGGTGGTGAAGAAAGCTTTTGGTATGTTGGCCTTTTATAAATCAGAGCATTGAGTATATGATTTGGGATGTAATGTAAAAATTGTACAAGGCATTGGTAAGGCTGAATTTGGAGTATTGTGTACATTTCTGGTCACCAAATTGTAGGAAAGATGTCAACAAAATAGAGAGAGTACAGAGAAGATTTACTAGAATGTTACCTGGGTTTCAACACCTAAGTTATAGGGAAAGATTGAACAAGTTAGGTCTTTATTCTTTGAAGCATAGAAGGTTGAGGGGGGACTTGATAGAGGTATTTAAAATAATGAGGGGGATAGATAGAGTTGACGTGGATAGGCTTTTTCCATTGAGAGTAGGGGAGATTCAAACAAGAGGACATGAGTTGAGACTTGGGGGCAAAAGTTTAAGGGTAATATGAGGGGGTATTTCTTTACTCAGAGAGTGGTAGCTGTGTGGAATGAGCTTCCAGTAGAAGTGGTAGAGGCAGGTTCAGTATTGTCATTTAAAGTAGAATTGAATAGGTATATGGACAGGAAAGGAATGGAGGGTTATGGACTGAGTGCGGGTCAGTGGGATTAGGTGAGAGTAAGCATTTGGCACGGACTAGAAGGGCTGAGATGGCCTGCTTTTGTGTTGTAATTGTTATATGGTTATATGGTTATATGATTATATGGTTATATGAAAGGGGAAAAGAGAATGGCTGAGGTTGAAGGGACTCTTGATTATGTTGGCTGCTTTCCTCAAACAGTGGGAAGTGCAGACTCAGTCAGTGGGTGGAAGGATGGTTTGCATGATCGAATCAGCTGGGTTCAGAACTCTCTGACATTTCTTGCAGACTTGTGCAGAGCAGTTGCTGTAGCAAGCTGTGAGCATCTGGATAGAATGGTGCATCTGTAAAAATTGGTAAGAATCGTCAGGGACCTGCCAAATTTCTTGAGCTATCTGAGGCAGTGGAGGCATTGGTGTACTTTTGTGGTCATTGTATCAACATAGCTGGAGCATGACAAATTATTGATGCCTTATCGACTTATGAACTAGAAGCTCTCAATCACCTTCAACCTCAGTACCATTGATACATACAGGAGCATGGACACCACCCAGCTTCTTGAAATCAATAACATGGAGAGACAGGTTGATGACTTTGCACCACACCAATTGGCACTGTATCTCCTCTTGAACCTCATATCATCACTTGAGATCCACTTCACAATATTAGTGTAAACGGACCAAGTGCTACACATCTCCCTACACCTCCTCCCTCACGACTAGTCAGGGCTTAAAACAGTCCTTCCAGGGTGAGGCAAAACTTCACCTGTGAGTCTGTAAGAGTCATCTACTGTATCCAGCGTTCCTAGTGAGGCCTCCTGTACACTGATGAGACTCGATGTAGATTGGGAAACCGCTTCCCCAAACACCTACACTCCGTCTGCCAGAAAAGGTGGGATCTCCCAGTGGCCACCCATTTTAATTCCACTTCCCTTTCCCCATTCCAACATGTCAGTCCATGTCCTCCTCTGTTGCCATGATGAGGCCACACTCAGGTTGGAGGAGCAACATCTTATGTTCTGTCTGGGTAGCCTCCAATCTGATCGCATGAACACTGATTCCACGAACCTCTGGTAATGGCTCCACCCCCTCCCACACCATTTCTCACTCCCATTTCCCTTTCTCAACTTTTCTCCTTACCTACCTATTACCTCCCTCGGGTGCTCCTCCCCCTTCCCTTTCTTTCATGGTCTTCTGTTCTCTCCTATCAGTTTCCTGTTTCCCCAACCCTTTATCTCTTTCACCAATCAACCTCCCAGCTCTTTACTTCACCCCTCCCCTCCTCCCAGTTTCACCTGTCACCTTGTGTTTCTCCCTCCCCTCTCTTCAACCTTCTAACACTGACTCCTCATTGTTTTTTATCCAGTCCTGATGAAGGGTCTTGGCCCGAGACGTCAACTGTACTCTTTTACGTAGATGCTGCAATTAGATCCAGCACTGTACAGTATGTGTGTTGCTTTGGATTTCCAGCATCTGCCGATTCGACTACGCAGTGGTTAGTGTATGTAGGAAGTGAATTAAGAGGCAGAGAGTACAGTCTTGTGGAGCACTGGTTTTAAGGATAATGATGGAGGACGTATAGCCTATCCATACCATTGGTCAGGATGTCAGGGATGCAATTGCAGAAAGGATGCAGATCTTTGGAGATAGTTGTTTGGTGTTGAGGGCAGAACTATAGTTAATAAATGTGAATCTAGTGTATGTGTCATCCTTGTTTAACCAAGATGTTTGAGAAATGAATGAGGTCCAGGTAGATGGCATCCTCCATTGACCTCTTTTGGCAGTAGCTGAATTAAAGTGGGTCATCGTTGTTAGGTAGGCTGGACTTACATTGGAGTAGGAAGAGGATAAAGATGTCTATGAATATCCACAGCAACTGAACTTTGCCAGATCTGCAGGCATATTGGGTACTCCATCTGGGCCAGATGCTTACTGAGGATTCACTCTCAGGAAGGCCAATGTCTGCGATGGGTACACATCCATCAAAGGATGTTGGGGCAGGTAGCATCATCTCACTGATGTTCTGTTCAAAATGAGCATAGAATTCATTGAGCTCAATGGGAAGGGATACATTTTTTGTCAGCAATACTGCTCAACTTTTATTTGTAGCCTGCTATAACATTCATGGCTCGCCTCAATTGATGGGTATCTCTGTGGCTAGCCTGGCACTTGGTCTGGCATTGTTTCTTGGCACTCATGATGGCTTTGAGAAGAATGCACCTAGATTTCCAGTATAGATCAGGTATCTTTATTGCATCAGGCCAGTACTTCAGCAGAGAGTAGATCTCTCGGTTCATCCATGGTTTCTGGCTGTGGAACACCAGCATTATATAACTGTTGTGTAATGGATCCTCTACTTCATCTCCTGCTTGTAGGCTGGGAGACAGAGCAGAATTTCATGGTCTGAAATGGCCAGCATTCTACTCGTTAGAATTCTGAAGAATGAGAGATCTTATTGAAACATATAAAATTTTGAAAGGGATAGATAAGATAGAAGTAGGAAAGTTGTTTCCCCTAGTAGACAAGACTAGAATTAGGGGACATAGTCTCAAGATTTATGAGATTAGATTTAGGATGGAGATGAGGAGGAACTGCTTTTCCCAGAGAGTGGTGAATCTGTGGAATTCTCTGCCCAATGGAGCTGTAGAGACTACCTCAGTAAATATATTTAAGACAAGATTGGATAGATTTTTTATAGTATGGCAATTAGGAGTTATGGAGATAAGGCAGGTAGGTGGAGGTGAGTCCATGGCCAGATCAGCCATGATCTTATTGAATGGCAGAGCAGGCTCGATGGGCCAGATGAACTACTATTTCTTATGTTCTTATGTTTATGTCAAACCTACAGACTATTCTAAGAACATATGCTGTACTTGCACTGCCCAATTGTGTTTTGCATTTGTGATCTAGGACATCAGTTTTTATATGGACTCCTTTTACATATTTCCAGGGTTGACAGTGTAATCTAAGATGGGAATCAATGCAAATAGCAATACAATGTCTCAAATTTCCCATTGGATTAATTGGGAGGGGAAATGGATGAGTAAGTTCTTTGCACCAATTCTGGAATGCTACCGACCTGTTTTTGTCCATCAGTGCTAGTAAATTCTACCCTGGTTTTCACTGAGTTTGCCAGGAGCTGGTGGAAAATTGGCCCTCTAACCACTTAGCCCAACTATATCAATTTTAACTGACTAATTGTGCAAGGTTGTAATTAATCTACATATACTTTTATTTCTATAAATCATTCTTGTTAAAAATAAACCCAGTTAAGAGCTTAGTCTAAATAAAACAGCCCAGTATTGTGACTATTTCCGTTTTCCAACTGATAGCATGCCCAGGGGTAGAAATTAGTGCTGGGTAACAAGGCTAAATTGCCATCAATGGATTAAAGTGTACTATGAGGCATGTTTCTGCTTCCTAATAGCATCCTGCATGTAATTGAATAAAATTTATTTTAAAATTCATTAAAACTGTAATTGTGTCCTTTTAAAATGCTTGTTTCTGTAGAATTTAATGACTGTCAGGCAAAATTTCAGGCTATATCATATTGTTGATGACAATTTTGCTTTGCTAGTTTTTTGAAAACTGGATTTGCTAGTGTAATGAAAGCAGATGCTTGCTAAGTGGTTGGTTAATAGTTAAGAAACAAGCCAGTTATCCAAAAAAATTCTTACAACCAGATTACATGCAAACATACAATTTAAGAATAGCTCTGGGCCACTCAGCCCATCATTCCTGCTCTTCTATTCTCTGAGATCATGGCTGATCTGACTGCAATCTTAAACTCTGTATTCCAGTTTATCTGCAGTAATTTTTCACCCCTTATCTAGTTTCAATCTATATGTGCCTCAATGACATTTAGTGCCTTTGTTTGCTCTGACTTTTGATGAAGTAAATTCCAAAGACTTAGGACCACCTATTGAGGGAAAGGATTTTGACAAATTGTTGTGCACCTGCTTACATTGGTGCTAATTAAAATTTATGCTTTTTTCCTCATCAGTTGTAAAAGCTTATCCTAAAAATATGACTGAAACAGGAATGGAAGCTAAGTGGCCAAAGAGATGTGATCTGTTGCTCACCTGACTGACATTCATGAGTTGTCAGCCATTTCTAGGTAATAAATTGTATGTCATGGTTCATATTATGTACCACGAATTTCTTGTGTCAGAGTATATATTGCACATGAGCCTAGAGAAAGCATTCCCAAGCAATCATTCATAAAACTATTTAACAAACAAATGAAAAAATCTAGTCATGCAATCATAGTCAAACAATGTGGAAACAGACCCTTCAGCCCAGAGTGCTTGTGCTAACCAAGATGCCAATCTCAGTAATTCCCATTTGGCTATGTTTATTCCCATATTACTTAAAACCTGTCCTATCAATGTACCTGCCCAGAGGTCTTTTGATCCTCTAGTTTTCTTGATTATTTCACCCAGCAACATCCTGTGGTGAGAGACTGTTATTTTATCGATTCAGGTCCCAGTACCTGGGCCAACAGTTATTAATCTCACTTAGTTGTCCTTGATGACGCAACTTTTGTTGGTGAGCAGGTGCACAGGAATGAGACATATCAGCTAGTTGATTGGTGTCACAGAAACAAACTTGCACTCAACATCAGACAGTCCAAAGAATTGATTGTGGACTTCAGAAATGGTAAGACAAGGGAACACATGCCAGTTCTCAAAGAGATATCAGAAGTGGTAGGAGTGAGCAATTTCAAGTTTCTGGCTATCAAGATCTCTGAGGATCTATCCTGGGCCCAACTTATCACTGCGCGTACAAAGAAGGCATGACAGTGATTGGATTTCATTATGAGTTTGAGGAGATTTGGTATCAAAGACACTTGTAAATTTCTACAGATGTACCACAGAAGGCATTCTAACTAGCTGCATCGCCGTTAGGTATGTGGGGGAGGGTGCACTACACAGAATTGATATAATCTGCAGAAATTTGTAAACTTAGTCAGCTCCATCGTATGCATTAGCTTTCCCAGCATCCAGGACATCTTCAAGGATCGATGCTTCAAAAAGTTGCCATCCATCATGAAGGATCCCATCACCCAGGATGTGCTCTTCTCATTGCTACCACCAAGAGGAGGTACAGGACCCCAAAGGCACACCCTCAGGGGTTCACAAACAGCTTCTTAGAAACATAGAAAACCTACAGCACCATACAGGCCCTTCAGCCCACAAAGCTGTGCTGAACATGTACTCACTTTAGAAATTACCTCAGGTTAGGCACAGCCCTCTATTTCTCTAAGCTCCATGTATCTGTCCAGGAGCCTCTTAAAAGACCCTATTGTATCCACCTCCACCACCATCGCCAGCAGCTCATTCCATGCACTCACCACTCTCTGTAAAAAACTTACCCCCGACATCTCCTCTGTACCTGCTTCCAAGTACCTTAAAACTGTGTCCTCTCGTGTTAGCTATTTCAGCCTTGGGGAAAAAACCTCTGACTATACACACAATCAGAGTTTCTTCTCCTCTGCCATCAAATTTCTGATTGGGCATTGAACCCATGAGCACTATCTCACTACTTTTTTTTGCACTACTTATTTAATTTAACATATACTGTATACACACACATTTACTGTAATTAACAGTTTTTATTATCATGTATTTCAATGTACCATAGCCACATAACAACAAATTTCATGACATATGCTGGTGATATTAAGCCAGTTCTGAATCTGAAGTGGATCGCTTGCTAAACTATATAGGTGCTTTTTTGGTTATTCGAAGAAGGATATACTGGCTTTGGCAGCAGTGCAGAGAAGGTTCACCAGGTTGATTCCAGAGATGAGGGGGTTAGACTATGAGGAGAGATTGAGTCGCCTGGGACTGCACTCGCTGGAATTCGGTAGAATGGGAGGAGATCTCATAGAAACATATAAAATTATGAAAGAGATAGATAAGATGAGGCAGGAAAGATTTTTCGACTGGTAGGTAAGACAAGAACTAGGGACATAGCCTCAAGATTCGGGGGAGTAAATTTAGGATGGGGATGAGGAGGAACTGCTTTTCCCAGAGTGGTGAATCTGTGGAATTCTCTGCCCAATGAAGAAATGGAGGCTACCTCAGTAAGTATATTTAAGACAAGATTGGATAGATTTTTTATAGTAGGGGAATTAGGGGATATGGAGATAAGGCAGGTAGGTGGAGATGAGTCCAAGGCCAGATCAGCCAGGATCTTATTGAATGGTGGAGCAGGCTCAATGGGCCAGCTGGCCTACTCCTGCTCCTATTTCTTATGTTCTTATGCTCAAACCCAGAAAAAACAACAGATTCCTTACCCTGAACCATATTGGTGAAGTGGATCCAGTTTAATCAATGCACCACCAGAATATGTGACAGTCAACATTTAGTAAAAAAATGTGAGAAGCAACCCCCCCTCCCAAAGCAGTTGTGCCATAGAGCCATGGAAGAGTACAGCACAGAAACAGGCACGTTATCGCATCGGTTAATGCCGTACTGTTGACCAGCCTATTCTCATCAATCAGCACCTACACCACAGCCCTCTATATACCACCTGTGCACAAACCTATCCAAATTTCTCTACAATGTTGAAATCAAGCCCGCATCCACCAATTCTGCTGACAGCTTGTTCCATACTCTTACCACCATCTGAGTGAAGAAGTTCTCCTGCATATTCCTTTTAAATTCCCTTTGTTTAAAGGGGTCAGTCTCATTCCTGCTGCCCATTCAGCAGCAGGAGCAGGCCATAGCGATGAGATTTCTTGACACATGTTTAACAGTTTAGAAGGGACACGCGGGATGGCCATTGTTGGGAGTAGGCCTGTAGTGAGAGTAGGAGTGTCAGGCTTTGGCTCAAAGGAGGTTTCAGCTTGAAAAGGCATTGGCTCTGGTTAAGTTTCTCTTAAGGTTCCTTTTTTTTTCACTTACTTGTCATAAATAGCCATTGTATTTTCTTCATGTGGGATGTTGGAGTCCTGGGAGACCCAGAGCCTCCCAGAGAATTACATCTGGGAGAGTTATGACCTGTTCAAAAGTGACAGGTTGCACCTGAACCCAAAGGGAACCACTATTCTTGTGGGCAGTTTTGTTAGAGCTTTTGGAGAGGTTTAAACTAATTTGGCAGGAGGGTGGGAATTGGAGTGAAGGAACTCAAGATAGGACAGATGGTAAAATCACAAAGATAGCATGCAGTCAGACTGTCAGAAAGGGCAGGCTGATGATAGGGCATTATTGCAGCCAGCAGGGTGAGTATCAGTGCATTAGGGATGCAGAATCAAAAAGGGTAGCAAATACAGTATTCAAACCCAATGCATGGAGAATACGAAATATGTTGGATGATCTTGTTGCAGTATTACAGATTGTCAGTAATAATGTTGTGATCATTACTAAATCATGGCTGAAGGGTGGTTATGGTTGGGAGCTGAATATCCAAGGTTACATATTGTATCAGAGGGATAGGAAGGTAGGCAGAGTGGCTGATGTGGCTTTGCTGTTAAAGAATGACCTCAAATCAGATGTGACATCAGATTGGAAAATGTGGAATCCTAGTCAATAGAGCTAAGAAACTGCAAGAGTAAAGGGACTCTTATCACAGTTATTACTGGCCTCCCAACAGTAGTTGGGATGTGGAGCACAAATTACAGTGGGAGATAGAAAAAGCATGTCAAAAGGCAATGTCATGATATTCATGGGAAATTTCAAAATGCAAGTTGATTGAGAAAATCAAGTTGGCAGTGGATCTCACGAGAGTGAGTTTGTTGAATGCCTAAAGATGGCTTCTTAGAGCAGCTTGTCATTGAGCCTACTAGGGGATCAGCTTTACTCAATTGGGTGTTATGTAATGAACCAGAGGTGATTAGGAAACTTAAGGCAACAGAACCCTTTGGAACCAGTGATCACAATATGATTGTTCAATTTGAAATTTGATAAGGAGAAAGTAAAGTTTGACTTAACAGTATTTCAGTGGAGTGAAGTAAATTACAGTGGAATGAGAGAGGAGTTTGCCAAAGTAAATTGTAGGGGATGATGACAGAGTTGATAGCAGAGCAGCAATGGCGTGAGTTTCTGGGGAAAATGAGGAACGTGCAGGATAGAAGTGTTCCAAAAACGAAGAAGCACTCAAATGGCAAAGTAGAACAACCATGGCTGACAAAGGAAGTCAAAGCTAATCTGAAAGCAAAAGAGAGAGCATACAACAAAGCAAAAATTAGTCGAAAGACAGACGATTGAGAAACTTTTGAAAACCTACAGAGAGCAACTAAAAGAATCATTAGGAGGGAAAATATGATATATGAAAGCAAGCTCGCAAACAATATCAAACTGGATAAGAAAAGCTCTGTCAAGTATATAAGAAAATAAGAGAGATGAGAGTGGATACAGGACCACTAGAAAATGAGGCTAGAGAAATAATAACGAGAGACAAGGAGATGGTAGATGAACTAAATGAGTATTTTGCATCAGTCTTCACTGTGGAAGACTCTAGCAGTGTGCCAGATGTTGAAGGATGTGAGGAAAGATGTGAATGCAGTTATTATTACATGGAGGTAGGTACACAAAATGTTGAAAGACCTAAGGCTTCATAAGTCACCTGGATCAGATGAACTGCACCCTAGAGTTCTGAAAGAAGTAGTGGTAGAGATTGTGTAGACATTAGTAATGATCGTTCAAAAATCATTGGACTGTGGCATGGTGCCAGAGGACTTGAAAATTCCAAATGTCATTCCGCTCTTTAAGAAAGGAGGAAGTAAGCAGAAAAGGAAATGATAGACCAGTCAACCTGAACTCAGTGGTTGGAAAGATATTGGAGACAATTGTTAACACTGAGGTTAAGGAGTATATGGTGACACAGGACAAGATAGGACAAAATAAGAGAAAATCTTGCCTGATGAAACTGTTGGAATTCTTTGAGGAGATTACATGTAGGGTAGATAAAGGGGATATAGTGGATGCTATATATTTGGACTTTCAGAAGGCCTTCGACAGGTGCCACACATGAGACTGCTTACCAAATTAAGAGCCCATGGTATTACAGGAAAGCTACTAACATGGTTAGAGCATTGGCTAATGCTTGGAGGCAGCAAGTGGGAATAAAAGGATTTTTTTCTGGTTGACTGCCAATGACTAGTGGTGTTCCGTAGGAGTTGGTGCGGGAACTGCTTCTTTCTATGCTGTGTGTCAATGATTTAGATGATAGAATAGATGGCTTTGTTGCCAAGTTTGCAGATGATACAAAGATTGGTGGAGGGGTAGTATTGAGAAAACAGGTAAGCTAGAAGGACTTACACAGATTAGGAGAATGGGCAAAAATGTGGCAAATGAAATACAATGTTGGAAAATGCGTGGTCATGCACTTTGGTAGTAGAAATAAATGTGAAGACTATTTTCTAAATGGGGGTAAAATCCAAGATTCTGAGATGCAAAGGAACTTGGGAGTCCTTGTGCAGACACCCTAAAGGTTAACTTGCAAGTAGAGTCGGTAGTGAGGAAGGCAAATGCAATGTTAGCATTCATTTCAAGAGATCTAGAATACAAGAGCAGGATGTGATGCTTAGGTTCATAAGGCCCTAATGAGGACTCAAACTGAGTATTGTGAATAGTTTTGGTCTCTTCATCTATGAAAAGATGTGCTGGCATTGGAGAGGGTTCAGAGGAGGTTCACAAGGATGAGTCTAGGAATGAAAGGGTTATCATATGAGGAATGTTTGGTGACTCTGGGTCTGTACTTACTGGAATTCAGACGAATGAGGGGGGATCTCATTGAAACCTTTTGAATGTTGAAAGGCCTAGACAGAGTAGATATGGAAGGAATGTTTCCCGTGTTGGGGGAGTCTACGACAAGAAGGCACAGCTTCAGGATAGCAGGGCATCCATTTAAAATGGAGATACAAAGAAATTTATTTAGCCAGAGGGTGGCGAATTTGTGGAATTTGTTACCACAGACATCTGTGTAGGCCAGGTGGTTGGGTGTATTTAAGACAGAGCTTGATAGTTTCTTGATTGGACATGCCAGCAAAGGTTACAGGGAGAAAGCCGGGGAGTGGATCTGAGGAGGAGGAAGGAGGATCAGTCATGATTGAATGGAGGAGCAGACTCAATGGGCCAAGAGGCCTCATTCTGCTCCTCTGTCTTATGTTCTTATGGTCTCTAAATATTTCACCTTTCACTCTTAACGCATGGCCTCTAGTTCTTGTCTCACCCAACCTCAGTGAAAAAAACCTGCTTGTATCACAGAATAATCCTGCCTGCACACTGAGATTGAGTTAAAATTTTCAAAGGGGAATTATAAATGAAGCAGAACAGACTGTTAAAAGAAGCAAGATAGGAAATTGCAGAGACTCTGTCATTTTTCAATCCTGTGTAACTCCAGGAGTGGTGCTAGAGGATTAAAGGACTGTTACTGTCAGCAAAGGAGAGATGAAATAAAGTGAATAATTACAGGCCAGTTGGTTTAACTTTGATGACGGGTAAGCTTTTGGAATCAATTCTGAGGGATGGTATAAACCTTTATTTAGAAGGGCATAGATCATTCAAGAACAGTTCAGGAAAGTTTTGTCTGACTGATTGGAATTTTTTTAGTGGGTAACAGTGAGGATTGATGAGCAGTGTTTGATATGGTCTATGTGGATCACATCAAAGTATTTGACAAGACCCCACATGGCAGCTGATCAAAAATGTAGAAATACATAATATCCAAGGGAGAGAAACAAATTGGATTAAAAAATCTGTTCAGTGGCAGAAAGTAAAGGATTAATGATGTTTTTGTGCCTGAAAGACTATTATCATTGGGGCTGCACAGTCTCAATACCTGGTCCCTTGCCTTTTCTTGCATGTATTGACGTTTGAGTGTTCAGTGTAGAGAGCACTATAATGAGATCCACTGATGATAAAGAAGATATGGATGGTCCATTATGTGTCAGATCGTAGAAAATTAATGACACAGAAGGAGGCCATTTCACTCATTATATCTGTATAGATTGAAAAAGCACCATCCAAAGTTCTTTTGACTTTACAGCTTTGTGCACATTGTCCTACAGCTCACAGCTCTTCTCTTCCAAATCCAAATACTGTTTAAATGTGATGAGGGTTTCTGCCTCTGTCACCCTTCCAGGCAATTGGTTAAGGACCTCTACTACTCACTGGTTTGAAAGATGTTTTTGTTTTCTTCTAATCCTAGTATGATTAATTTAAAGCTGCCCCCACTTTGCTAAGGAACTAGGTTATTCCAATTCATCCTGTCCAGGATTCTCTTAAGTTTATATACCTCAGTGAAGTTTCCCCTCTGCCATTTCTTTTTCAAAGAAGATTGGCATGGTAGCATAGTGGTTAGCACCACACTTTACAGTGAGGCGAACTGGTTCAATTCTCACTGTAAGGCGTTTGTCTGTTTTCCCTGTGGCCACGTGGGTTTCCTCTAGATGCTGCAGTTTCCTCCCACAGTCTGAAGACATACTGGTTGGTAGGTCAGTTGGTCATTGTAAATTGTCCCCTGATTAGGCTAGGATTAAATCAGGGATTGGTGGGCGTCGAGGCTCAAAGGGCCAATTCCTCACGGTGCGGTATCACAATAATAAACAAACAAACAAACATACGAACAAGCAAGCAAGCAAACAACCCCCAGCTTATACATTCCTAATTTATAGTGAAGATCTTCCAGTCCTGTAAGTAACCTCTGCACCCATTCCAGCCCACTGAGATATATAAATTACATTGAAGAATGTAGGGTAATCTATAGATTTGGGCATAATGAAGCAAACAGAGTTTTAAATCAATAAGCAGAAGGATTCAAGGATGGATAAGGATGGTGTTGCTATGGTAGAGGCAGAAATCATCAACAGTTCAATAGAACGTAGATGTCTATAAACTGAATGCTGGAAGATGGAATGGAGCTGGAGCGTCTCTTTTCAAAGACTTTTGTGATCTTTCTATGAATTGTCAGGACAGGAAAAGACTGACAGGATCAAATATTCTTTCTGATGTAGCAAGTTGCTAGTGGAAGACTGCAGCCTGAACTGCAATGGTGGAGACAAGGAAGCAGTTAAGTCATTTGCAGTGTCATTTATTTTGGAAATCAAAGAGTAATTTCATGCAGCAAATTGAAGAGATTCTTGGGTTTAACTTGCTTCAGTAGAGTAAATAAATTCTGTAGACTTCATCTCAGGTATAACATATAAAGTCAATGAAAGAAATACAGCTGAAATAGTTCTGGTAAGAAAGAGCCAATATCAGTAAAAGGCTTGCCTCAATAGCTGGAAAATATCCATCTCAGTCATTGTACATGGCAAACAGATGGTACAATCAACCTGTATATTGAAAGATTGTTGTGTTAATTTCGTTGAAACTTTGTTCTGTGCCGATAATCATTTTGTTGTGATTTTTTTTCCCATTTCAACATGTGCAGCTATGGGAGAAACATCACAATAAAAAAGAGATGGTAGTTTTCCTAGATTACTGAAATCACTCTTCCTTAGAGTGCATGAAGAGGCAGTTAAATCAATGGTGTTAAAATCTCATCATTTTATTAAAAGCATGATGAACCTTTGAATATCTCTATATTTTAACTAAAACATGAAGAGTCTTTGCATGAAAGGATAGGGGCACTACCTTATACTCATATACCAAAGTGGCCATGATCTATTCTGAACTTTTGCAATAAATAGTTCAAAGTTCAAAGTTTGAAGTAAGTATATGTCACCATATACAAACCTGAGATTTATTTGCTTGTGGGCATACTAAATAAATCCATAATACCATAATAGAATCAATGAATGACTACACCAACTTGAACTTTCAACCAGTGGGCAAAAGACAACAAAATATTCAAAGAATATTGATTTATATAAGCAATAAATATTGAAAACATGACATGAAGAATCCATGAAAATGAGTCCATAACTTTTGGAACATTTCAGTAATGCTGTAAGTGAAGCTGAGCGAAGTTAAGATCATAAGACCATAAGACATAGAAACAGAATTAGGCCATTTGGCCCATCAACTCTGCTCTGCCATCCAATCATTGCTGATACTATTTTCCCCTCCCCAGCCCCACTCCCCAACCTCCTCCTGTTTGATGCTGTGTCCAATCAAGAACCTATCAAGCCCTGACTTAAATATACCCACAACCTGGCCTCCATGGCTGCCTGCGGTAACAAATTCCACAAATTCACCACCCTCTGGCAAAAGAAATTTCTCTGCATCTCCATTTTAAATGGATGCCCCACTATCCTGAAGCTGTGTCTTCTTGTCATAGACTCCCCTGCCATGGGAAACCTCCAATATACATCTAGTCTGTCTAGGCCTTTCAACATTCAAAAGGTTTCAGTGAGATCCCCTTTTCCTTCTAAATTCCAGTGAGTACAGACCTAGAGCCATCAAACGTTCCTCATATGCTAATCTTTTCATTCCCGGAATCATCCTTGTCAACTCCAGTGAACTCTCTCCAATGCCAGTTCATCTTTTCTTAGATGAGGAGCCCAAAATTGTTCACAATACTCAAGGTGAGCCCTCACCAGTTTTTTTAATAAACCCTCAGCATCACATCCCTGTTCTCATATTCTAGACCTCTCGAAATAAATGCTAACATTGACTTCTCTTGTCAGCTACTGTTATATCATCCTTCCTTTAGAATACTTCTTCTTCCTTGTGATTTATCTATCCTGTACCTTCCAAATTCTTCCCAGAAACTCCAGCAATTGCTTCTCTGCCATCATAGCAAGTAGTGTTTCCTCTCTCTTCCCCATGTAATTCCCTTCACTCCACTTTAATGCTGATTCATCTGACCTTAGCTTTTCCTGCTCAAATTGCACATTTCATATTCTGCTCTAAGGGTTCCTTTATCTTAAACTCTCTAATCAGTTCTAATTCATTGCACAATACCTAAGCCAGAATAGCTGATCTCTTAGTGGGCTCTATCACAAGCTCCTTGAAAAGGCCATCTCATAGGCATTCTATAAATTCCATTTTTTGAGACCCAGTACCAAACTAATTTTCCCAATCTACCGCTTGTTGAAATCCCCCATGACTATCGTAACATTGCCTTTTTGACATGCATTTTATATCTCCCATTGTAATTTGCAGACCACATCTTTGCTCGTGTTTGGAGATTTGTATATAACTCCCATCAGGTCCTTTTACCTCTGCAGTTTCTTTGCTCTATCATAACAATCCAATCCTATGTCACCTCTTTCTCATGATTCAATTTCATTTCTTCCAACAGAGCCAATCCATTCTCTCAGCCTACCTGCCTGTTTCTTCAATACAATTTTTATCGTTGGAAATTAAGCTCCCAGCAGTATTCTTCCTTCAGTTGCAATTCAGTGACACTTCCAACATGATACATGCCAAATTTAGTGAAACCCACGTCAAACATGCCCTTTGGTTCACTGTTCCTGAATCTGGTAGTGGCTCCCTTACCTTTTCACTGATGGCAGCAGTGAGAAGAGAGGATGTCCCGGGTTGTGGGTGTCCCAGATGATGGATGCTGCTTTCCTGCAACAACATTTCATGTCGGTGTGCTCAATGATAATAGACAAAAGACAATAGGTGCAGAAGTAGACCATTCGGCCCTTCGAGCCTGCACCGCCATTCTGAGATCATGGCTGATCATCTACTATCAATACCCGGTTCCTGCCTTGTCCCCATATCCCTTGATTCCCCTATCCATAAGGTACCTATCTAGCTCCTTCTTGAAAGCATCCAGAGAATTGGCCTCCACTGGCAGTGCATTCCAGACCCCCACAGCTCTCTGGGAGAAGAAGTTTTTCCTTAACTCTGTCCTAAAAAACCTGCCCCTTATTCTCAAACCATGCCCTCTGGTACTGGACTCTCCCAGCATCTGGAACATATTTCCTGCCTCTATCTTGTCCAATCCCTTAATAATCTTATATATTGCAATCAGATGCCCTCTCAGTCTCCTTAATTCCAGTGTGTACAAGCCCAGATTCTCTAACCTCTCTGCATAAGACAGTCCGGACATCCCAGGAATTAACCTTGTGAATCTACGGTGCACTTCCTCTACAGCCAGGATGTCCTTCCTTAACCCTGGAGACCAAAACTGTACACAATACTCCAGGTGTGGGCTCACCAGGGCCCTGTACAAATGCAAAAGGATTCCCTTGCTCTTGTACTCAATTCCCTTTGTAATAAAGGCCAACACTCCTTTAACCTTCTTCACTGCCTGCTGCACTTGCTCATTCACCTTCAGTGACTGATGAACAAGGACTCCTAGATCTTTTTGTATTCCTCCCTTACCTAACTCTACACCATTCAGATAATAATCTGCCTTCCTGTTCTTACTCCCAAAGTGGATAACCTCACACTTATTCACATTAAACATCATCTGCCAAGTATCTGTCCACTCACTCAGCCTATCCAAGTCACCCTGAATTCTCCTAACATCCTCATCACATATCACACTGCCACCCAGCTTAGTATCATCAGCAAACTTGCTGATGTTATTCTCAATGCCCTCATCTAAATCGTTGATGTAAATCATAAACAGCTGTGGTCCCAATACCCAGCCCTGTGGCACCCCACTAGTCACCACCTACCATTCTGAGAAACGCCCATTCACCATTACCCTTTGCTTTTTATCTGCCAACCAGTTTTCTATCCATGTCAATATCTTCCCCGCAATGCCATGAGCTCTGATTTTATCCACCAATCTCCTATGTTGGACCTTCTCAAATGCCTTTTGAAAATCGAGGTACACTACATCCAAGCATGATTTGCCCTTGGTAAATCCATGCTGGCTCGACCCAATCCTATCACTGCTATCTAGATATGCCACTATTTCATCTTTAATAATGGACTCTAGCATCTTTCCCACTACTGATGTTAGGCTGACAGGACAATAGTTCTCTGTTTTCTCCCTCCCTCCTTTCTTAAAAAGTGGGATAACATTAGCCATTCTCCAATCCTCAGGAACTGATCCTGAATCTAAGGAACATTGGAAAATGATTACCAATGCATCCACAATTTCCAGAGCCACTTCCTTTAGTACCCTAGGATGCAGACCATCTGGACCTGGGGATTTGTCAGCCTTCAGTCCCATCAGTCTACTCATCACCATTTCCTTCCTAATGTCAATCTGTTTCATTTCCTCTGTTACCCTATGTCCTTGGCCCATCCATACATCTGGGAGATTGCTTGCGTCTTCCCTAGTGAAGACAGATTTAAAGTACTTATTAAATTCTTCTGCCATTTCTCTGTTTCCCATAACAATTTCACCCAATTCATTCTTCAAGGGCCCAACATTGTTCTTAACTATCTTCTTTCTCTTCACATACCTAAAAAAGCTTTTGCTATCCTCCTTTATATTCCTGGCTAGCTTGCATTTGTACCTCCTTTTTTCTCCCCGTATTGCCTTTTTAGTTAAGTTTTGTTGTTCCTTAAAAATTTCCCAATCATCTGTCCTCCCACTCACCTGAGCTCTGTCATACTTCCTTTCTCCTTTTTCAACATGCTATGCAATCTCTGACTTCCTTTGTCAACCACTGTGGCCCCTTTCCCCCCTTTGAATCCTTCCTTCTCTGGGGGATGAACTGATTTTGCACCTTGTGCATTATTCCCAAGAATACCTGCCATTGCTGTTCCACTGTTTTTTCTGCTAGGATATCTGTCCAGTTAACTTTGGCCAGCTCTGCCCTCATGGCTCCATAGTCTCCTTTGTTCAACTGCAACACTGACACCTCCGTTCTGCCCTTATCCTTCTCAATTTGCAGATAAAAACTTATCATATTATGATAAGATTATGAAAATAGTGGGGTGGGCTTTACCCATGATGGACTGGGCCATTTAACAAAAGGGGTACCATTGCCAAACCTGAAATCCACATATCCATGTTTTCCAGACAATGTCTCTGAATAGCTGTTGAGGCTAAGTAGTGTGTTGGATTATTTTCTCTTTCCTAGCCGAGAGCCTCAGAAGACAATTGCACAGTTCTAACTGATAATCACGTCAGTGAAATCAGTATGGACTAGTAATTCAATATGGATCCTTTCTGTTCAATATAACTTTGGATCAGTTAATTTCTTCATCCTTGAAACATTATATATCTGTGATACATAAGTACTTTAACTAAACTATAGTTATAGTACTGTGCAGAAATCTTAAATGTGTAAAAACATTCTGTAAAATGAAGATGCTTTCAAAATAAAGTATCTAAATATCAAAAAATACTATAAACAACAATAAGCAGTAAAAAAAACTAAATCAAATCAGTATTTGTTGTGACCACCTTTACATTTAAAACTGGATTAATTCTCCCAGGTACAGTTGTGCAGTTTTATTAGAAAATGGGCTGGTAAGTTATTCCAAGCATCTTGGAGAACTTGCCACAGTTCTTCTGCAGACATTGGCTGCTCCGTTTGCTTCCATTTCTCCAAGTAATCCCAGAGAGCCTTGATGATATTGAGATCAGGACGCTGTGGAGGCCGTACCAAATTAAATCATACAAAAACTCTAGGATGCCTAAGACTTGTGCAGAGTACTGTTTGTCATTAGAAATTCTTGAGCAGTATATATTGTATCTGACCTCAGTTTTTGACAACCGTATCTTTTTTCTTTGCTAGGACACTTTCTTTTTCTGAACGCATCGGGGTTTACAACTTACACGTTATTGAGTCCATGGCTGAGGAGCACCAGTGAGTCCTGCACCTTGAGCATAGCTGTTTACCTGCAGGCTTCAAGGTCAGGGGACTTTGTCGTTCAACTCCTTGATGGGAATGAAAGCAAGACTCCTCTCCTGTCAACAGAGAATGTGGCAAGAACTGGGTAAACTTTTCTCATATATTTTTCTCTCAGTACAAACCGTAATTCTGAACTTAGAAGCCAGAGTCTGAAACTGAAATTAATGGTTATTTAATGTCTACATATATTCTAAGCCAAGCAGTGGCGTTCATGGTGACTATGTAGCCCATCATTGAATTTGTTTAATGGTACTCATCCTCAGTTTGTGCCATGAATTAGTATGTGCTATTACTCCAGGCTGAGTAATTACAGAGATCTCAGTAGTAATGGTTAACTGCTTGGTTAGGAAATAGAAGCGTCTTTGATTGTATGGAGGACAGATGTGTGTCTGTTATGTGTTACCTGTTGAAGATTCATACGGTACTGGTTAGACCATTGCCTCTGGCATGATTAGACCACTGGGTGATTGGTAGTAGGGTGGCAAGTGAGAATGAAAGGACCCTCTTCTGGTTGGCTGTCAGGGACTAGTGGTGTTCCCCAAGGGTCGGTGTTGGGACCACAACTTTTTATGCTGTATATCAATAATTTAGATGATGGAATACATGATTTTGTTGCCAAGTTTGCCAATGATGCAGACTATTTTCTAAATGGGGAGAAAATCCAGGCATTTGAGATGCAGAGGGACTTGGGAGTCCTTTTGCAGAACACCCTGAAAGTTAACTTGCAGGTTGAGTCGGTGGTGAAGAAGTCAAATGTCATGTTAGAATTCATTTCAAGAGGTCTAGAATACAAGAGGCCAAGTCATTGGATGTATTTAAGGCAGAGCACAATAGATTCTTTATTGGACACAGCATCAAAGGTTATGGGAAGAAGACTGCGGAGTGGGGCTGAGGTGCGGAAAAAAGATCATCCATGATTGAATGACGGAGCAGACTCAATGGGCCAAATGGCCTAATTCTGCTCCTATGTTGTATGGTCTATTCAGTTTCTCTTATATCTCCCCACAAATAGTGGCAGCACTTTGTCTCCTGCTTCCAGATTTAACCATCCTGTGGGTGTGACTACCACATTCAGCTCATACCTCAGCCAAAATCCATTTCTTAATGCCTTTAAGACAGTTTTATGCCCAGAACTGTTTGGACTCAGACTTCCTAAGCTTCGCTTGTTATGAAACTTGCACTTAACAAAAAGTTATGGCCCTCCTGTAAATCCTAGCCTAAGCATAAATATATTAATCACCTGGTCTCATGACCAAACCTCTGCAAATTAGTGAAAATATTGGTGAGCAATTTAAGATGTGCGAGATGTGTGGGTATATCTTTTTCTGAGCTGGTGGCATGAGTTGAAAACTGTTTGGATCTGCGTTGCCTTAAAGTGACTTTTATTTATATTTCTGAGTAATTCATTAAATAATATTTACATGATATCTGAAGCAGTAAAAATAATGCAGGAAAGTACTGGTGGAAGTTCAACTCTCAGCTGCAGCAGAAGTGGCTAGATGAGTTGATTTGTTTGTAATTGTCATATGATAGGGCTTTTAGTAGAAACAGTCATTGCCTTCAGCAGGTATAAAGGAGCCTTAGAACTAAAGCAAGCAGAAATAAGTATTTTGGTTCAGTCAAAATGCTGATTGATCCAGTACCTAGTTGAGGTTATACACAGCAGTTCTGTGATGAATTGCATGGAAATGATGGACAGGGTAATCAATGCCATGCAATTTTAGCCTTCCTATATTTGCAGGTCATTGTGAGTAACAGTACAGAAGATAGCCATTTCTGACATTCATCTTCTGGATAGAAATGCTATTTAATCAACAAATGTCACTTTTCAATTTGCTACTGTTGGCATTTATAGAAGTGCAAACTCAGTCAGTTGGTGATCTTCTAGCATCTGCCTCAGTGTTTAAGTTCCTGCAAAATGATGATCAATTTATCAGTCCTTGAATCCACCTTAATAGCTTATTGAGTGAAAACATCACAGACCAGGAAGCTCCCATCATCAATCATGTTAAGTTACCTCATCTCAGCTTTCACTGGGATTGGGGCACTGCAGTTGGTGGTTATGTCTTTGGGCCAAGGCAATAGGGAGAATAAAAAGTATCATCCCAGGTGCAAGTTATTGATTGTTATTCCAGTGATCATTATAGGTTTGTGGTTAATGTCCGAGTACTGGAGTGATGCCTTTTCTGTCCTAACATTTGTGCTGACAGGTAAGAAAAGGGCATCTAGAGGGCAAACTGCAGATCTTCTTCGATCATAGAATCATACATCAGCAAAAAAAATCAATGTCTTAATGTCTTTAAGAAAGGATGAGAAAATATTTTAACCTGAAGTAAGTGAACTGTGCCATAACGATGTTGTGCATTGTCAGTGCAATTTATTTTTACTTTAGATTTCTAGCACTTACATTTTGCTTTGAGCAGGACAATTCTCAGCCTTGTTAATAAAGGAGCTTTTCTATCTTATGCAGATATAGGAACATAAATTCAACATTGTGGCATCTGGTTTCAAGGCATAAAAGCAAGTGAAACAAAAATCAATTAGTGTGACTGAGAGTTGTGCCCAATCAGCAAGTGCATTTAATCCTATTGTTGAAGCTACTCAATTCAGGGCCTGGCTGTTCCATTGAGTGAGGCAGCTGTCACAAGAGAACTTTGATTTCAGAATCTGAATGGCCCAGCACTTGCAACCAACACCAAATCCTACCTTCTCCCTGTGCCCTAGCAATAACTAACACCAGTAAGATTTTAAAAGTCGATTGAAAATCTGAAATGTGATGCAGAGACCTTTAGGATTGCCTGTGGAGAGCTGGTTTCGTGATGGAATACCATCCAAGCGTTTTCTAATTGATTTAGGCCTATGATTTTGCAGTAGGAGTGGTATGTACAGGATTAATACTAGCCAAATCTGCTCCTGATGGAAGTTCACTAAGGAGGAAAGGTAGCCACAGATCACTGATGATAGAGGAAGGCTATTTGTGGAAGTTGGAGACCATCTTGTAGTTTGAAGTCTGTTCCTCTGCACCAGATCAGACAGATTAGGTACAACTCTCCTCCAAAGTGGCATTGGGATCCTGTACATCTTTCATTCAAACACTGGATGTAGGCTTCACATGCCAGACCTACATTTGTTGCCCATTCCTAATTGCTGTGGAGAATGTGGTTGCAGTTGCCGCCTTGGGGGACAAAGAAGTGGCAGATGAACTTAATGGGTATTTTGCATTTGCCCTTACTATGCAAGACACTGGCCGTGTGCCAGATGTCAGTGATTGTCATAGAGCAGGAGTGAGTGCCAATACTATTACAATGGAAAAATTGCCAGGCAAGGTGAAAGGTCTTAATGTCGATAAGCCACCTGGGCCAGATGGACCACATCCCAGAGTCCTGAGAGAGGTTCCTGAGGAGATAATGGATGCATTGGTCATGATCTTTCAAGAACCAATTGATTCTGGCATGGTCCCAGAGGACTGGAAGTTTGTAAATGTCACTCCACTGTTTAAGGAGGGAGGATGGCAAAAGAAAGAAAATTATAGGCCAGTTAGTCTGACCTCAGTGGTTGGGAACATGTTGGAGTCTATTATTAAGGATGAGATTTCAAGGTACTTGGAGGATAATGATAAACTAAGTCAAAGTCAGCATGGTTTCTGTAAAGATAAATATTGCCTGACAAATATCTTAGAATTCTTCAAGGAAGTAACAGGCAGGGTGGATAAGTAAGAGGCAGTGGATGGCATTTACTTTGACTTCAAGAAGCTTTTGATAAGGTGCTGCATACAAGGCTGCTTAACAAGGTAAAACACGATAGTGTTACAGTAAAGATACTGGCATGGATAGAGGAATGGCTTACAGGCAGGGGTCAGTGAATGGGAATAAAGAGAGCCTTTTCTGGTTGGCAACCACTGACTAGTGGTATTCTTCAGGGGTCAGTGCTACTTTTCATATTGTTTGCCAATGATTTTGATAATGGCATTGATGGCTTTTTGGCAAAGATGGCGGATGATACGAAGATAGGTGGAGGGATAGGTCGTACTGAGAAAGCAATGCGATTGTAGCAGGACTTAGACAAGTTGGAAGAATGGGTTAGAACGTGGCAGATGGAATACAGCGTTGGGTAATGTATGGTAATGCATTTTGTAAAAGGAACAATAGTGCAGACTATTTTCTAAGTAGGCAGAAGGTTGAACTCAGAGATGCAAAGGGACTTAGGAGTCCTCATGCAAGACTCCCAGAAGGTCTGTGGTAAAGAAGGCAAATGCAATTTTGGCATTTATTTCAAGGGGAATAGAATATAAAAGCAAGGAGATAATGCTGAGCCTTTATAAGACACTAAGTTTGGCTGCATTTGGATTATTGTGAACAGTTTTGGGCCCCGTATCTCAGAAAGGGTGTGTTGTCGTTGGAGAGAATCCAGAGGAGGTTCATGACGATGATTCCACAAATGAAGAGGTTAACATGTGAGGAGCATTTGGCAGTTTTGGGCCTGTACTCACTGGAATTTAGAAGAATGCATGGAGATCTCATTGAAACCTAGTAAATGTTGAAAGGACTAGAGAAGCTGGATTTGGAGAGGATGTTTCGTAGAGGGCACAGGCTTAAAACTGAGGGATGACCTTTTCGAACAGAGGTAAGGAGGATTATTTTTAGCCAGAGAGTAATGAATCTGTGGAATGCTCTGCCACAAACTGAGGTGGAGGCCAAGTCCATGGGTATAATTAAGGTGGAAGTTGATTGTTTCCTGATCAGTCAGGGTATCAAAGGAAATGGCAAGAAGGCAGGTGAATGTGGTTGAGTGGGATTAGCCAGGATGGAATGGCAGAGCGGATTTGATGGGCTGAATGCCCCAATTCTGCTTCTATGTCTCAGGGTCTTATGACCCTGATCTGCAGCAGTCTCTACAGTGAAAGTGCATTTACTGTGGTGTTAGGGAGGGTGTCCCATGATCTTGAGATAGTGACGTCAAAACAATGGCAGTATCTTTGCAAGTCGAGAAGTTGCACAATATGCAGGCAAACCTGCAGGGGATTCTTGTGTTCTTGCTGCCTCTCCCTTCCAGTTGGCAATAATGCTGGCCTGGGAACTTCTATCAAAGAAGCTTAGAGACTTGCTTTACTGTCTTGTGCAGACTGCACACCCTGTAGTCACAGTGCATCAGTCGAAAAGGAGGTGAACAGTTAACGCTGAGGATTGCATGCAACTGCAAAGGGATTGTTTTCTATGACTGGTGTTAAAAGTGTTGAGTGTTTCTGGAACTGCATTCAGGCAAGAGGAGAACTACACTCCTGACATGCCTTATACATGCTAGTCAGGCTTTAGGAAATTAAAGAGTCACAAGACTGAAGGTCTGACACACACAGTTTTGGCTTGAGCTATAGAAACAAAATGCTGGAGGAACTTTGTAAGACAGGCAGTATCTGTGGAGGGGAATAAACAGTTGGCATTTCAGACTAGAACCTTCATTGGGACTAGCAAAGAAAAGGGTAGAAGATAGGTTAAATGATAAGGGAGGAGATGGCAAATGATAGGTAAGACCAAGTCAGGTGGGTGGTGGGGGGAGAGGGGGTGATGAAGTAAGAAGCTGGGAGGGGATATGTGGAAAAAGTAAATGACTGAAAAAGAAGGAATTTGAGTGGAGAGCACAGTGGACCATGGAGGAATGCAATGGAAGAGCAGGTAAGGGCAAGAGAAGAGGGTGAAAGGTAACCAGAATAGGGAATGGGAAAAAAAGAGGAGGGGGAGAAATGATTGGAAGTTAGATAAATCGATACCCAGATGGAATATGTAGTGTTCTTTCTCCAACCTGCATTTGGCCTCATTATGGTAGTAGAAATTTTGGAAGTGCGAAATCTCATTGAAATGGGTAACCATGTGTAGGTGCTGTCTTTTGCATCAAACAAAATGAAGATGCTTAACAGAACTATCCCTCATTCTGCTTCGGTTCCCACCAATGCAGAGGGGGCTGCACCTGGAGCACTGGATCCAATAGAAGATCCCAACAGGCTCAAAGGTAAAATGTTGCCTAATTTGGAGGAACTGTTTAGAGTTCAGAATGGTAGTGAAGGAGAATGTGTAAAGGCAGGTGTAGCACTTGTCCTGCTTGCAAAGATAAATGCTAGGAGAGGGACCAGTGAGGACGGACAAGAGAGAGTGATCCCTACGAAAATTCCTTTGCAGTCCTGGCTTGACCTGTTTTCGGGATTTTATTACCTGCAATGCAAAAATGAATAACATGGGACATGATATGCCACTATTTTAATTCATTTATCTTGCTGATATATGTCAGGTCACGTTAAAATTTGCTCCAGTACATTGCTATAGATCACTATCTTGAAATAAGGAGGAATTCTATGCCTACATTATTTTCAGAATAAAACATAAGTTTTATATATTTGTATAAAAGATAAAGATGGGGACTGGGAAAGATCGCTGGCAGCAGTCCATCTTGTTAATGATGGAAGTATAAAGGTTGTCTTCACTATAAGTTTTTCCCCTGTAGCTCCACTGGCATCGGCAAGATTTGGAACATGATTTCTAGTTTAAATGAGTCTCTGATAGATGTGTTAATAACATCATAAAAAAGACAAATTGTGTAATTTTCTAACAATCTTTTGTGACAGGATTTTTGACCAGCCCATGACCTCAAAGGCATGAAGTTCTGTTCTGAAATCTAATAGAGGGATATTGCATGAGCCAATGAGGGGAAAGTGCCAAGTGACATTTTTAGATATTTATTGCTGGAACTAGTAGTTTCCATGGCTTGGATGGAGGGCAGTTATTGAGGAAGTGTTTTGACAAAGAGAATGCCTGAAGCATATATTTTAAGTGAAATATGTGTTAATGGGTTCTATTTAATTTTGGGGCTATTGATCACATGCATTTAGCTTTATATCATTTGCTTCCGGAGTGATTATTATGCTATATTCATTTGCAAAGCATTTAATTTTCATTCATGTTTATGGGTTGCTTGTAATATACAACTCTGTAATTGTGCTAGGTATTTATCTCCCTAATATGCATTGTCAGAAGTTGATATCCTCTTATTTTCTTTAACAAGGAGAGAGTATGTATTCAAAGGATGGGTTTAGCCCCAAGTGCAATATGACTTTTGACAAGTGATTTAAAGCAAAGCACGGGATCCATGAAATTTTGTGCCTGAAGTGTAGATTATATTCTTGTAATAAAAACAAAGATTAGTTATGGATTGTGTGAATAAAAAAAACCTGGAACGCACAGTACCTCTGCATGGTAATTTTCTACTATTCAGTGTAGTCTAACCTTGTTGTCACTTCATGCATTCCCTGATTGGGCCAGAACGGGAATAACTTGGATCATCTTGAAAACAACAAGGAAAGATTTATACCAGATTGGTTTCCCACACTACCTTATTTGATATAAAAAGAGAAAATGATAAAAGCAGCAATGGGACAGGCAAGGCCCTAATAAAATCAAAAGACCCTGTACAAACTCAGCAAGTCAAGCAGCACCTGTGGAGACAGAAATAATCTTTCAAGCAGTTTCATGAGTTTTTCTCCTCTTGTTTCAGGTTCCTAGCAACTATAGCTGTGGATTTCTCAATTAATGTTTCAGATCTTTCTCTTTGAGTTACTCACAATTGTACTTGAATTAAGTCTACCAGTGATCCAGTGCTGTATGTCATTCAGTGACTGACCAGGTCACTGCTTACTGTTAGCAATGATTTTGCATGTGGGGAGAGAACAACAACATTCTTTTCAGGCCAGACTTTGCTGGCTGTTATCAGCTATCTCTCCAGCATCATTTACATGATCTTGCAAATAATGTTCACTCTACCCTCTCCACACCCTGCCACTGCTCACCTCCCTACAACCCCCACCTCAGCGATAAGCTGCAAATCTACTTGCCAAATCTCTTGGGCCATGTTGTCTTATCTGAGTCAGAATTTCTACATATTGCAACAGATCAAAAACCTACAATTGAGTTAAGCCACATGCTATAAGATTTCAGGTGTTCCTACATGGCTTTCTGTGCAGAACCAATATTGCCATGTCATCTCCTTTGATCGCCATTGTTATTTAATTTGTTTAAGTCAAAGGTTCATTTTAATATCAGAAAATATATACTGTATTCAATCTAAAATTCTTACACTTCACAGACATCCACAAAACAAGAAGGCCATGGAATGAATGATAGAAGCATCAAGCTGTCAATGCCCCACCTCCCTTCGCACAAGATAAACCAGTCCACTGTTATTAAGTAATGTTAATTTTTAGCCATTATCACTTAAATGTGTTTTGAAAGGCAAAGTTCTGGGTTTATCAGTATCTTGAAGGGCTGACGAATGGATTTTTACTCAGGAATATTCTGAGTATTAACATTTCCAAAAGCACTTGGAGATGAATAGAGACTGGTAGAGCTCTTCTAGGAATTTGTAAACTTTGTGGACAGCTAACACCACAGGGGTCTAGCAATGGAAATAGATAGTTAAATGTCAACAAATACTTGTCAGCTCTTCAACATTTCTTTCAGCACACAGCTCATTTATCAAAGTTCATTACAGATTCCCTTTGGTTCCTCAGAGCATTCTTCTGTAGCATCAAACGTCATCAATTCTGATGTCTGAAGGCCTTTATTGGACTTACTTATTGGTTTTTATTATGTTTGTGCCTGCTGAGGGCCTGAAACAGAAATCATCAGGTCAGCAAGGTGAATGGGAGAGTGAGAGCTAGGAGACAGTTCAAATGAGGAAGAATAGTTAGAAATAGTTGGGTGGCAATAGCTAGGATGAGATTTTCAACAGCTGATCAGTGAATTTTTTGGCAAAAAAATGAAGTGTAGCCACACAGTAAAATAACATATGAACAGACCCTTCAGTCCAACTCAGTCATGCCAACCAACATTGCCCAACTAAGCTAATCACATTTGATCACATTGACACCATCGGAAGAAGATGGCACCAGCAAACAATGGGACCAAGGGTGACATTCTTCAGACAGTTGAAGAAGCTACTTTCACTTCTTTTACATCTTCTTTTTCTTTTAAATGTGGTCTGCTACTGTTGGAGCCTGGGATCTACATTTTGGTGGTGTTGTTTCAGGCCAATTGAGCGATCTGGCACATTGCTGTTTCCGGGGGTATTCGGTGAGGTTTCCAGTGAGGCATGGGGGCTCAAGGCCAGGAAGCCTGGAGATGGGGTGCAAGCCCATGATCAATTCCATTTCCTGCCAACCTTGTCTTGCCAAAGGGTCTCGGCCTGAAATGTTAACTGTACTTCTTTCCATAGATGCTGCCTGGCCTACTGAGTTCCTCCAGCATTTTCTGTGTGTAGCAAACAAACATTGGTTATTTCCAAGTAATGTTGGAAAATGCATCAAGTTACTGAAAAGTAGGAGAGGAACAAGGATAGCTTCTGGGGAGAGACCTAAACTAAAAGGATGGGCATGAGAAACAAAATCATTGCAGCTCTTGCTATGACCAGAGAGAGAAATTAGTGACATGATTATACAATTGAACTACTCACTCTGGTTAAGGGTAAGATGACATAGAATCATCACTATATTTTATATGGAGTTCCCTGCTTGGGAAACATTAGGATTGGCTTCTTTTTACTCCATCATCTTTATGGCATTTAACATAAAGTTTAAAGTAAAATTATTATCAAAGTATGTATATGTAACCATATGCTATCCTGAGATTCATTTTCTTGCAGGTGTAATGCCCTGGTTAAGATTTCTACTGCTATGTTGTGAGATAGTTTATGTTAGCAGTTTTCTGTAAAAGCAGTGTGTCCTGCTGATAGAATGTGTTGGTTTCACCTAAAGATAGAAAACCCTGCTGTTGAAATTAGGAATATGGCATAAGCCAAACAGGATGGTAGGATCCGGAGAAAGTCCCAGAGAGAGGGGATGTAAAGAGTTCTGTGATGGACAGGAGTCCATTTTGGGGTCTTTCAATGGGAACTGCAGAGTGGGACAGAAGGGAAGATGCCACAGAATGCCATGGGTAGAAGAGTCCCATTGCAAGAAGTGCTTTGTGCAGATGAATGGCTCCAAGAAGGAAGGGTAATATTCTTGAGAGAAAGGGCTAATTTTCCTGTGATGGTCTGAGTTTGAAAATGTGGCAGATCTTTTCACACAGATCATTGGACCAGTACCTGAGTAAGAGATACTCTTCCAAGTACTTTAGTATGAGCTCCAACTATCATGTGCACATTTGGCTGGGTTAACTGTAATGGGCCCTTTTATGTTATTTTTCCTAATATCTGTTTGATTAAGCTGAAATCAGTAAATATACTTTATTTCTTATTTTATGCAATGTACAATTTGCTATTTCTTGCTGACTGATAATTGTATGTGGCCATATTTACTTCTCATTCACTCAGATTGAGGTTTCTTTTTTTTGGGACATCACGATGTCCCTGTTTGGTTGAACCCCAAATCATGCAACCCTAGACATATATTGTTTATGGAAGGTGGCCTTCCCACTGTTGAGTCATGCAGCTGTTAGCAGAGCCGGCTAACAGGCCAAGTTTGTAATCGAGCTCGGTGAGGGGGTTACACAGGCATTCACAGTAGAACAAAGAAATACAAAAGAATCAATGACAAACTACACGCAAAGACTAATAAACAACCCATGTGCAAAAAAAAGACATATCATGCACATCCAAAAATAAGTCATAACAATAAATAACTAAATAATACTGAGAACACAGGTTGATCTGTAATGTACTATATGTAGAATAATTTCCCCAAAAGAATTAGGAATGATTCTCAAGGAGAGAAGCATCACTTTTTGGGCTGAAAATTCTCCATCTGTGTGAGAAGTATTGAAAGCATGAGTGAATTTGTAAGCATTGCTTTTGGGAGTATGCATAACACAACATGTAGTGAGTTTCTAAGAAGCAAATCTCTCTGGTTCATCATGCAGCCTTTGGTTTAGAAGTTTGATTACTACATTTCCATCTTGATGTTCAGGATACAGACTTTGATTGAAGTGCCAGCCTACTTAATGTCTTCAGATACTTTTGTTCCTATTTATCAAAACCATGTAGTCTCTGGGAAGATAATTTTTTTCCTCAGTGGGAAGAAAATTATTTTGCTTCTATCCTAGATGATCCTTGCATTAGATCAGTGGATTCAGTCCAAATGTATAAATTTATGATGAAACAAAATTAGATTCTGGTCTATTACATTAATGCAGAGGCATGTTTATCATAGCAGTTTTCCTGTGAGGTGACTCTGATCTGGGAACTAACAAGGTGTGCAACAAGTATTTAAGTATGCCAAGCATTACCAAGCATTATTTTAATTATATGAGCAATTGAACGCACAGAGCCAGCAGCAAGAATATTTATTTTTTTCTCCATTTGCTTTCCTTCCTCAATTTTATTTCATCATGATCTCTATCACTCAATTTTTAATTTTTATGAATAGCCCCATTTAGATGTTTTATTTTAAATTATTTTAAAACACTGTTTAAAAAAAATTGACAACACACACAAAATGCTGGTAGAACACAGCAGGCCAGGCAGCATCGATAGGGAGAAGCGCTGTCAATGTTTCGGGTCGAGACCCCTCGTCAGGACTAACCGAAAGGAAAGATAGTAAGAGATTTGAAAGTAGTGGGGGGAGGGGGAAATGCAAAATGATAGGAGAAGACCGGAGGGGGTGGGATGAAGCTAAGAGCTGGAAAGGTGATTGGCGAAAGTGATACAGAGCTGGAGAAGGGAAAGGATCATGGGACGGGAGGCCTCAGGAGAAAGAAAGGAGGGGGGGGAGGCACCAGAGGGAGATGGAGAACAGGCAAACAACTAAATATGTCAGGGATGGGGTAAGAAGTGGAGGAAAGGCATGAACGGAAGTTAGAGAAGTCAATGTTCATGCCATCAGGTTGGAGGCTACCCAGCCGGTATATAAGGTGTTGTTCCTCCAACCTGAGTTTGGATTCATTTTGACAATAGAGGAGGCCATGGATAGACATATCAGAATGGGAATGGGACGTGGAATTAAAATGTGTGGCCACTGGGAGATCCTGCTTTTTCTGGAGGACCAAGTGTAGGTGTTCAGCGAAACAGTCTCCCAACCTGCGTCGGGTCTTGAAACAGGTTGAGAAGTATGATACAGGTGCTTTTCTACCTGAGTGTGTCCTGAACTCTGAACCTTGTCCTATAAACAGGAGGTGGTTACCCTGACATTTAATGGGGTCATGACTGATCATGGCTGTATTCCCACCTAATCCCCATAAACCTTCAGTGTCCAAAGGCTTATCAATCTCATCTTTGAGTGTATTCAACAAATGAGCACTTAAAGCACTTGGCACAGAATTCCAAAGATACATATCCACTCAGCAAAGGACAGAAGTGAATTAGTTCATTGCAGTAGGTAGCATACAATCCAAATTTCCACTAAAACATTTTTTCAAATTCACAACCACAAAACCAGCCTTAAACCAATATAAATAGACAGCTAATAGAATATGCTCCCCTATTATTGCTATTGCTATTAAAATATTCATTGGTGTATTTAAGAGAGGTACTTTAAATAGTTTTTAAACTTGATTTAAGCTGACTCAAAAAATCACTTCAGATAATTCACTGACATATTTGTTTATATCATTAATGTGCACATTTGTCAGTTTCAGGCTGGAAGAAATATTTTGTTAATGGAATAAATTCCTAAGTGTATCTACATGTGCCTCCGCATCTCTGAAAATATAATACCTCACTTACCAACACAATAGGTGGAATGTCAAAGTGTTGACCTGAGGACTGGTCTTTACATTAGCAATTGAATCTTAAAAAAGACTGAAGAAATCCTCAAACTAAAATTAGAGGTTCTTGGTATATGTAAATAAATGGAATCTGGGTACAAAACACTTGGGAAGAAAATTCCAAATAATCTATTTTGCCAGCAATTGTAATAAACTCATTAATTGCAGTAGTTTGCATACAATCCAAATTTCCACCAAAGCATTTTTATCATAACCACAATCATAAGGTCTGCCTTAAACCAATACAAACAGGCAGAATACTAACATATGTTCCGTTATTTCTTTATGCACTAACTGAGCCAACATAGAGCAAAGAACAAGGTGCTGGAAGAGCTCAGCAGGTCAATCAGTTTCTGTCTTTTATGTTTTATTTTAAGACCTGGCATGGTCCAGCTGAGCTCTTGCAGTAGTTTCTGTTTCACTTTGGGTTTTGCACTTGTTGGTTTTGTACCCAGATTTCAGCATCTGCGATCACTTGAATCTGCAAATGGAAAATCTGCCCAGTTCTGCATTTGCTCATTTGTTGTTCAGTGCATTTCATGGACATTTATTTCCTTGAAGATGAGAGTCCTTCAGAAGCCAGGTATAGGATCAGCCAGAACAGCTTAAACAAATATGTTTTCAGTTTGTTCCACCAAATAACAAGTCTTGTAAAACACTCTCCAAGGCCATAGAAACAAAAAAAAAGTGACACTTTAACCCAGGATTTGTTATGCAGATGATAACCTGCAGAGCTGTGTCATCAGATGTGCTTTAAGTTTTATAGTGCTTGAGTTTATTAAAAGTGATTCAGATATATTACTTCATTACTGAAGCCAACCATGCGGAGATTTCAAATAAATCTTCATTGGGTTTTGCATGAGCGTTTTCACGAAATTCATTATGGCGAACCATACATATTGGATTTGGTGATGTAACATAGAAAGATTGTATCAAAATATTCATGTGAAAATGCAATAATGTTTGTTTGTTATTCAAAGCCTTGGAGAAAATTTTAATCCACGTCAACTCCATGGCAATAGGAGAGAATATGTTGTTAAAAGTAGGAAGTACAACCCTTACATCACCTGGGTAAACCTCTCTAAAATGACAAATCAGTCATGATTACAGTTAAATGAGACTTTGTGCCTACTATCTTGTCAACAATTGGAATTAATGACCACCTTAGGAACCCAAGCAATTAAACAGACGGAGTTGGCAGAGCTACCTGACAATTCCACGGTATAGCCTCTTACAACACAGATTCCATAAACCCTTTTAGAAATGAAACTGAGTGTATTAGCCACTTATTAGTGACTTATAGTTGACTTATCACCTATACTCCAGTCGTGATTAACACTCCCCCGTTGGCCAGTCCGCAAGAATATTGTAAATATTAAACCAGTCCGTGGTGCAGAAAGGGTTGGTGACACCTGACTTACAACATAGATTCCATAGCTACCTAACAACTACACATTACAATCACTTACAACACATTACAGTCACTTACAACAAGAATTATACAGCTACCTGACCAATACAAATTACAATCAATCACATCCAGGATTCTATAGCTACCTGACAACTACACATTACAGTCTCTTACAACACAGATTCCGTAGGTGCTGGATGACAACAACATTGCAATAGTCTACAACACAGATTCTCCTCAGTTCTTCAAACAAACCCATCTCCCTCCTTAACCTTGACACCACCCTACGTGAATTAAGGAATCAAACAATGCTATTACAGCTTGGGGCATCCGTGACTTCAGAGTTAAGGTCTGGCGCTGTCTGTAATGCATTTGTATGTTCATCCCATGGCCACATGAGTTTCGTCCAGGTGCTCCGGTTTCCTCCCACAGTCCAAAGGTTGTTAGCTAGTAGGTGAATTGGTCATTGTAGATTGTCCTAAGTTAAATAGGTGGGTTTCAGGCAGTGTGTCTCATTGGGCCAAAGGGCCCATTCCACACTGTTTTTCTAAAATAAAACAGTGAATTAAGGCACACAGGATGAGCATAGGAAAGCTGCACCAAAGTAAAAGATCAGGTAAATAATGGAGCAGACATCAGAGCCAGACAGCCAGCTCCTGCATCTATTTCTCATGTTCTTATTTGCTCTCACTCACTACTGTGCTCTAAGCTACTATTTTCTTCCCTCCTCCCGCTCTAGGTTGTTTCCCAGCAGGTTTTCTTTTTGCTGGCTGTCTCCTCAAATGGGTAGCTCAAAAGAAGTAAACAGTAAAATAAATTCTAATTAGTATTTCCCAGTTTCCTGTCCAGTGCCCCTCCTACCCTGCCTCAATTTTGCAGCTGCTGTGTTTCATGATTTCAAGTGATACCAGATGTTTAAACCCCTCCTATTCTTTATTCTCCCTAATTTTGCAGAATTCTCCTTGGATTCTGCATTTATGACACTAGTCCTGACTGGAGTCTCCCCATCTGTATTTCACACATGTCCTATCTGCACTCCATCCATGACTCTAACCCATGTCTCTCAAACCTTGTCTTTGGCCCACACTTCTTTCGAACAGGGTCCAAATTTTTGTTTTGAGATTAAAAGAGTTCTACAAAGTTGTTAACATTGCATTCAGAGTTTAGCTATGATTATGAAGAGTCCAGACAAAGGGAATAAAGAAATATATTATAGATCTATAGTGGCGTTAGATATAAAGTAATTAGCTAAAGAGCAATGGTGATATGAATAAAGACTTCGTGATCCAGGATTTGTTACCTTGAATAACGGTGGGTGTATTTTGGACACTCGAGACAGAAGGTCCATGCAAAGCAATTGAGAATGATCCAGGAATAGGATTAATTGAATTGCTCCTGAAGAGAGCAGACTTGAGGTCGAAGGGTGAATAGCTTCTTGCTGTGCAACTATTATTGCTATGCCTTCATTTTGGGATTCCGGTTTACTTGAAGTAAGCTCATAGCAATTAATTGAGCATCCTTGGCAACCTGTGAGGACATTTTGTATCAGTACTGTTTCTTCCTTACCACAAAACAAGAGTCCACCTTTTATCCCTGCTAAGGATGCTACTATCCCAGATCACTCAATGAATAGCAAAGCTTTAAGATGCCAGCATAATATAAGTGCACCTCATTTCTTTTTCTCTCCATTGGTCCCTTCAGGACTCTATCTGAAGTGGGATTCTACATGTTTCACAGTACCACAGACACATTCGTAGTAGATAGCACTTGCAGGTGAACACTAACTCCCATTGACATTCAAGTCTGTTTTGAGATGGACAGGGTGTGCATGTATTTAAAACTTCAGAAGTTCCCCACAGGATAATTCGGCTTCCACTGCCCAGAAAATGCTAAATAATTCAGCATCCCAAGGCTGCTTTAAGATGGAGCCTTTGACACAGGCAGTGGGTTTGAAATGAGCATGCAGTGCTGTTAGCTGGTCAAGCTGCAGATCACAAACAGCACTTTTTTTGTAGAAAGATTAATTAAGGGCTCCAGATGTTTTGGCATAAAGTGAGTTGCAGAAATTAATGTAAGCCAAAGTGTGACATCTGGTGTATGACTTTTTTAGCATGCTGTAGAATTGATTTTGCAGCCACAAGAACCCTATCTACTTTTTCCTGGGCTTAATGTGTGTCTCATTGACAGCACAGACTTCTTCAAATTTTGCTAGTCCAGCTTTCAACATGGCTGCCTATTCTCAGCACGGCTAGTTATTTTGGAGAGAGTTAAAGGATAAATGATGTTTTGAATTTGTTAGCATTTTCATTGCTTCAACATAGTTTGCAGATATTTAAATATTTTTAAGCATTATAATGCTTAAAGCAAGAGTAAACTATGAAAGAAATGATGAAACAACGTTTTGATAGCAGTGTCCATTTAATAACTAATTTTGGACATGTCAGGGGAGAAGTCTGTTGGTTCTGCTGGGAGAGCATTTTGGATTTTCATTTTACTTTCATCAGAGAGAAAAAAGACAATCGCAATTTAACCTTTCATCCAAAAACATATAATCTCCAACTCTGCTGTAATCAGTCAGGGTTACATCAGAGCACAATTAAAATTATGTGCTGTACTTTTTGAGCGGAACCTCGGTAAAAGTGGCACAGCCAAGCTAAGGATAGCAGCATGACTGTAATTATTTAGCAACAAGTGGTTTGAAGGAGCACTGTAGATGAGATTGTAAAAGAGGGTAGTTTACTATGGAGCAAAAAGAAATCCATCTGAAAAACTGAATTGCCTGATGGAATGAGTGATATCACAGGATTGCCGTACCTACGGATGACCAGAGGGGGAAGTTACTTGGCAATGGGAAATGTGGCAAATAAGTGTTCAGTTCTTTATCAACATGTCTATTCTTCATATTTCAACACCAGCTTCATGACAGTACCACATGGCACAAATAAGCATTAGGTTAGCTCATTACTGAATAGTCTTGACTACAAGTACTTGGTGCCTGCTTAATATCATACAGGGCTGTAGATTTAAGATAGTGTCATTTCCCATACAAGTGTAAAGGAAAACCAAATAGTTGTTACTCTGCATCTGATACAGTACAAAAAAAGCACAATAAGATAAAGAATATAATAATAAAAAATATATAAATAGATGAGATAGCTTATCTACATTGATTGATTGTATGCCCGTAAATTGACACTAAGCCCTAGTGGCATTAAGGTTAGTGGGTGGAGGTGTTGATCAGCCTTACTGCTTGGGGAAAGTGATTGTTTTTGAATCTGGTGGTCCTGGTTTAGATGCTACGGAACCTGCTTCCTGATGGAAGCCCATGAGCAGGGTGGGTGGGATCTTTCATGATGATATGTGATAGAGGAACTTCGAAGCTTGTTATGGTGGAAACTGAATCATCTTCGACATTTAAATTGGTATCAAACAGACTGTGGCTTGAGTGAATTTTGTTTTATAAACTTGAGCACTGTTGGGAATTTTAACTTGGTTTCCCATTCAGCAGTGCTGATGAGTCAGTGTATGACCGCAAGGTTTCAGTGGACTTTCATTACCTCAGCAACACTGTATGTTAATTATTCAATTACAAACCCCAGGTCAGTAAATGCCAGGAGACTATTCAATCATAGAAGAAGTATGAGCTATGTCTCAACTGAAACCAATTATTATCCCTTACAAGTCCTTGCATTTCAAACAACTTGAACGCATTCAGGATCTGGAGAAGTAAATGGCTTCCTTCTCCTCTTTCTTAATCTAGGAAACTGAGGTTATTCTTTTGTGCCTCCAATAGTTCTCCATTTAATATAAACAAACACAATCCAGTCTAAGAATTAAACCTAGGAAACCCTGAATATCACAACAGGTGCAGAGGCACCCATGAGACAAAAGAAGATCCTTTGGAATGGTAATTGCTTTACAGGATACATTAATTCAACAATGACATGAACCTGTGATGTGATATGGACCAGTCAGATCTTATTCTCTGAATTCTTCTTCGTGGTGTGAGGTAATTTCTTGAGAAAACAGATCTTTCTCTTCTCTTTTGTTCCAAATACAATGGCTACCATTCACTCCTTTATTTCATTTTACCAGCAATTTTGAAATGCTAATTTCCCCCCTGAATCTATGAATATAATACTTCTGTCAAGTAAACTTCAGTTGCATATTGTGCTTATGGGGAATTCATTTTTCTAAGACGTCCAGCAATTTCTGTTGCGACTAAAAGTAAACAAGCAACAGACTGATTCATTGATTATCTCTGTGTTGACTTTGAAAAGAATCCCACAGTCAGCACAAAGGAATGAAATATTGAATACAGGCTATCAGCCCTGCATTGATCTTCTAAATCTCATGCTACCAGTGTCTTTGCAGTTATGAAGCATCCACAGGGGGACATTAATCCTGCTATAGCAATTCCACAGCATGTCAATACATACAACAAGGTTAAAAAGTTACAGGAAAAGACAGCAATTAGTCTTTGCTAAAAGTTCTTAAATCGGCCTAGTTCATTTTAACATTTTTTTCTGGTATGCCCCACGATGTTAAAAGAATTTAATATTCTCTTTAGTATATTCCCTGTATAAAGATTTTTACATATTAATCAATTGTGATAGGAAGGATTTCTCAAAGTATGTGAGGAAATATACTCAATGCTCACTGCTTTTGCCAATGTAAACCAAACAGTTCAGCTTTTTCACATGCCCCTTCAGAAATGTCTAAACTCTGTTTGTTCCTCAGAGCAGCTAAGTAATAATATAAGTATTTCTCAAAGTCACAATCAACAGAAATTGAAAAGAATACATACATGACGCAAATGGAACAAAATGCTGCAATTTAGTCTCACTTTTCTACCGGCATCATAATTGAGAAACTGAAGTTCAGAGCATTGTACATCTCCACGTCAATAGCAAAGAAAGCCCGAGGTTTGTTACAATATGTGTTTAATTGAGGAACCTCAGGGAAGGATCAGGGTATATGTGGTTTGATGACAACCAACTGGTCAAGTTGATAAAAAAGAAATAGCAAATGAAAACTGTTGGTCAGGTGAAGCTTGGTCTTGTGCTTCAAAGGGTTTGATTATGAATTAAAGGAAAGGCAGCAGGAGGTGGAGAGTGGAGTGCAAAGACTTAAGATTCTGGAAGAGGGAGATTGCAGAGAGATTGACTATTTTTTTACAACCAACAAAACACTGAACAAGTCAGGATCAGGGGTCAAGTGACATATTTGGATGGAAATGGACTATTGATGCTGAGGGTCAAGACCCTTCAAATGAATGTCATGGACAGAGCACATATGCATATTTGTAATGTGTTGTGCTGACTAACATTTTAAGAAGGAGAATACCATGTGAGAGGTTCTTGTACTTTGGAAGTACACAAAATAGGCCAAGTTGTGACATCATACAATTGGACTTTGACACTGAAGCCAACAGCATATGATAATATGGAATGAAAATCCCAGGGTTTAGCAGCAGGAAGACCCCTACCACAGTCTCCAATATTTAAAGGCTTTGTCAATTAACCACTGGTGTGTTGGTGAAAACATCAAATAAAATTATATTTGAAGGAATAGCTCCCTATGTTATTTGGAGAACTCGTGACTGTAACTGCTCCAAACGTCTACAAGAAATAGTGTGAATGAATTTCAAGTCAAGTCAAATCACTTTTATTGTCATTTCGACCATAACTACTGGTACAGTACATAGTAAAAATGAGACATTTTTCAGGACCATGGTGTTACATGACACTGTACAAAAACTAGACTGAACTACACAAAAAAAACAACACAGAGAAAGCTACACTAGACTACAGACTTACCCAGGACTGCATAAAGTGCACAAAAACAGTGCAGGCATTACAATAAATAATAAACAGGACAGTAGGGTAAGGGGTCAGTCCAGGCTCTGGGTATTGAGGAGTCTGATAGCTTGGGGGAAGAAACTGTTACATAGTCTGGTCGAGAGAGCCTGAATGTTTCAGAGCCTTTTCCCAGACAGCAGGAGGGAGAAGATATTGTATGAGGGGTGTGCAGGGTCCTTCATAATGCTGTTTCCTTAGCGGATGCAGCGTGTAGTGTAAATGTCCGTGATGGCGTGAAGAGAGACCCCGATGATCTTCTCAGCTGACCTCACTATCCACTGCCGGGTCTTGCGATCCGAGATGGTACAATTTCCAAACCAGACAGTGATGCAGCTGCTCAGGATGCTCTCAATACAACCCCTGTAGAATGTGATGAGGATGGGGGGGTGGTGGGAAATGGACTTTCCTCAGCCTTCGCAGAAAGTAGAGACGCTGCTGGGCTTTCTTTGCTATGGAGCTGGTGTTGAGGGACCAGGTGAGATTCTCCGCCAGGTGATCACCAAGAAATCTGGTGCTCTTAACGATCTCTACCGAGGAGCCGTCGATGTTCAGCGGGGAGTGGTCGCTCCGTGCCCTCCTGAAGTCAACAACTGTCTCTTTTGTTTTGTTCACATTCAGAGACAGGTTGTAAAGAGACCAGTCCGTTAGAATTGTATTGTAGAAAAGAATTTATAATTGAGCCTAACATTAACCCAAACAATTAGACATGAGCAAGACCAGCTTGAGAATGAAAAAGGAGCTACTAAGTAGAGTTATCTATCAAAAGAGCCTGTAGATGGGGATAAGTATTAAATGGAGCAGTTTCCACAGTGGGAAACTCTATCCAGTAAAAATGTCTAGGCCTAATCTCACCACAATTACAAGAACCAAAAGCACCACAGACCACAGCTGTTTTCCTAACCTTGACAAGAGCCACACTAGCATCAACCCATTACCCTTTATTCCTATTTTATGCATGCCTTAGTGTTCAGTGATCCTTTGTGGCTGGTATAAAGTTGCTAAATTGCAAATAGAAGGGGTGTTTAGATGGCCTTGGAGCATGGCATTGATTAGCTCCAAACCTAAAAGATCCATCTGCCCTATCTCATAGCAGCAGGAGAAATAGGCTAGCTCAGTAGAATTGACCTAAAAGAGCAAAGTTGATTGTGAACCGCTTCGTCTTCCACAAGTGCTTCTCCAGCATTCGCTATGATCTTTTGAAGATCGGTTTACTGGCCCACTGTTGCAAGTTTTGAAGTTCCTTAGGACCAATTCCAAAAGACAGAATGGCAGATGCTTGAGCTTCTGGTGAGGCAATCAGGTGTTGATTAGTGTCAATGTGCTGCAATGGAAGCCATGTTAAAAACTTAGTACATTGCACTTTCTTGTCAGATAAAACTTAATAAATGTTCAAGTTCAAAAGCACATTTATTATCAAACTATGTACACTATATACAAATTTGAGTTTTGCCTGCTTACAGACAGCCACAAAACAAAGAAACCCAATAGAATCCAATTTAAAGAAAGACGATCAAACACCAAAAAATCAAATAGTGCAAACAACTGAACTTCACCAACGTGAGTCCACGGCCCCAAAGCTCGTCTTCACTGTAGTTGATCTGGTAGCCCATCAGCTCAGAGCAGAGATGAGTAAACCTTGCAATGCAGCAAGCCAATCTGACCTGTCCCTCACCTCCTGTTCCGACACCCTGACCCTTCAATCTGACCCAGCGCTTAAACTGCCCAAACATCGGGTCGTTCCTCACTCTCAGGCCCAGGCTTGCTGCTTCGCTACGCTTTCAGACCACCTCGATTCATCCCACACCCAATCTTTCCAATTCGACCTGATCGATCAAACCTCGGGTCATTTCTCACTCTCAGGACCCACCAACGTCAGCTCTGCCTTGCCTCATTTCTACCACATCCAATTGCCTGTAAGTCTGCTCCAGCAATGGCCAAACTTTGGATCATTCCTGGCTCTCGGGCCCAGGCCCCACCACATCGATCCGACTTGGCCTGTACACAGCATGCCATAACCATCCTGCACCTTCAAGACTTCAGTTTGCACTACAAGAATGCCAAGTCATACAGGCAGTTCAAAAACTCAACTCAGAAAGGAAAGTTACAGGCTTCTGATTGCAGTGATCTTTTTCGAGGAAACATGTGATTTATAAAGTAATTAGTCATGTTGTTTGTTTTGTTTACCAGCGGCAAGAAGTCACTGTACCTCACCAGTACCATCTTAAGAAGACTTCACTTTAGGCATTTCTATTCTGTAATGTTGGTCAGTATGATCTATCATATGTCTGCATCTACATTTGCCTTCCCTGAGTGAAGAAACCAATGCAAGGGGCAGGGTTCACTACCACAATGGGTATTTCATTGGCCAGCTCAGCATTAGCTGTTGTAGACATCTTTAGTTTGCAGAATTTATAACAAAAAGTCAGTCTCTGCTAATTCTATTGTATAAATTTGTCAGAGATCCAGCTCTGGACTTTGGAGTAAGCATCTACACTATATGTAGTGGACCACACACCATCCCAGCCAACATCACATGTCAAACTGTCACATATACATGAAACTCTGTTATCGTCTTTAATTTCATGGCCAGAAACTAGGAGCTACTTACTCTCATGCTCTACTGCAAGGGTTTGACATCAGGCAACACTTCCACATCTGCATTTCTTATCTTTCTAACACCAGGTGCTGCTGTGAATCAGCTCCTCATCAGATTGATTTGTCAGCTCCTCAGTAAATGCATCCAGGATGCTGAGGGCAAAGGGGAAAGTGATTGTCAGCAGTTTTCTGAGATAATGACTTGTAATCACTGGGTTAACATCTGGAGCAGTGTTGAAGAAGTAATAGAACCTGGCTTTTCAAAATCAGTGTGTAGCTATTTGATTCAAGATTATTTAATTTTGTTTCCAGTGCCCAAGTGTAAAGGTTAATTAAATAATTGTTACTCAGGATCAAATGCAACACAAAAAATACAATAAGATAAAGAACACAATAATAAAAATCACAATACATAAAATACATAAGACAGCTTACGTACATTGATTGTATGTCCATGATGTGATACTAGGTACAGGAGTGTCTGTACATAAGGTGACTGACAAGAAATGATAAAGTAGTGGTGGTCGGGCTGTTGAGGGGTGAAAGTGCTGAACAGCCATTACTGCTTAGCGAAAGTGTTTATTTTTGAGTCTGTGAGTCTGGTGGTCCTGTTGTGGATGCTACATAGCCTCCTCCCTGATGGGAGTGGAACAAACAATCCATGAGCAGGGTGGTTAGGATCCTTCATGATGTTGCTGGCCCTTTAATGGCACCATTCTGTACTTATGTCCTCGATGGCAGGTAGGCTGGAGCCGGTGATGCGTTGGGCAGTTTTGACCACCCATTGTAGAGTCTTATCATCCTCCACAGAAAACAGGAGAAAACCTGCAGATGCTAGAAATCCAAGGAACTCAGCAAATCAGGCATCATCCATGGAAGGGAGCAAACAGTTGATATTTAGAGTGGAGACTTACCCTGACTTCTCATCTTTTTTTTCTCCAGTCCTGATGAAAGGTCCTGCCCAAAACCTCAACTGTTTTCACTCTTTTCTGTAGATGCTGCCTGGCCTGCTGAGCTCCTCTACCACTTTGGGGTGTTGCCTACCCTCCATAGTATGGTTTTCGCACCATGCAGTGATGCGGCATGTTATGATGGTCTCTGCTGTGCATCTCTAGATTGAAATGAGTAATGATGTGCAGAGTTCAGCCTTCTCAGAAAGAAAAGGCATTGGTGAGCTTTCCTGATTGTGTAGAATGGGACCATGAGAGATTGCGTGAGATATGCAATTCCGGGAGTTTGAAACTGCTTATGGTTTCCACCACTGTGCCTTGTTGATTCTTCAAAGTATATTGGTAGCTGATTGAGAATATACATTGTGACATTTAGGATTAAAGAACTGAAATCCCAGGATATCCAACTCCAACTGGCTGATTTAGTTCTTTTCATTGACTGGTTCTCCTCTTTATAATGGTTTAATATGTAACTTTCGATGTTTCCCCTACCAGCACCTTGCTGTTACTTGGCAGCATGCGTTGTCTTCTCCTGCAAGATGAATGCACGGAGTGTGTTGTTATCAATAGTTTCCAAATCCTGCAGTTACAATCTGCCTGTTTTCATTCAATGTGTAGTTGGAAGGAACAAATATATATGGGGACGTGGAAATGAAAATGCCAGTTTGCATTCCAGGATACGAAACAGTTGATAAGACTGCTTCAGTCATGGTTTTTTTTGGACCGAGACTTCATTAAAGCCTATAACACTCACATTATTTTTATGTGTTTATCAGTGTGCATTGTATTTCATTGATCATTCTATTTCAACAGAATAGCAGTCTCGATGAACAGTCTCAGCCCAAACATTGACTGTTTACACTTTTCCATAGACCTGCCTGACCGACTGAGTTCCTCCAGCATTTTGTGTGTGTTGCTTAGATTTCCAGTATCTGCAGATTTTCTCATGTGAATGTATATTCATTTTGTTTTTCCTCCCAAAATACATCATCTCTCAAAGATGCCAACAGAACATTAAAATGTAATTGTTACTTGTTTACTTCTCATTTTATCCTGAAGAATATAGTTGTTACTGACTTTTATTCTGTACTGGAGTTCCCATTATGCTTTTAATACAGCATCCACCATCAGCAAGTTTAGGTCCATTATGTATTCTTCACATTTTTTCCAATGCTGAACTGTTGAATGGTTTGATAACTTCTCTGCTCATTTAATTTGGACCAGATACCCTTTTATCTCTCTGAACTTTTCCTTTTCCAGTCCAGCACCCTTATCTTTGATTCTTCATTATCCTTTCTGTTCTTACATTTAACTGTACTATGTGGTGATCGCTATTTTCCAATTTTCTCCTCTTCACATCGTTTATTTACTCCATTTCATCTCTCAGAACTAAATCAAACAGTACATCTATTGTTGGGCCAGCATCACACTCATCAAGCAACCAGGCACGAACACTATCTGAAACGCATTTCTCACATTGATCACATATATTACTACATTACAGTCAGCATTGGGATAATTAAATTTACCCACTGCTATTGCTTTATTGCTCAAATGCAGCTCATAGCTCTTGGCTGGCAAAACTGCCTTTACAAACCTATTCCCCTAATTTTCTGGGATTGTTGACCCATAATCTAAAATCATTCTTCTACTGTAGTCTGCCTGTCATGTTCTTTTGAGCTCTGTTGTTATATAATACTCTGTGATTGTCCATTCTATAGTTGTGTAACACTGACTATCTACTAGAAAGTTTGGACTCGCTTAACTTTTGACTCTATCTCTGCAGAGACACTGCCATTGCTTTGTTTCTAATTTAATTGATGTCATATTGGGCCCTTTTCACATTCTGAGTGGAATGACCCAAAGGTCAAAGACCCAAAGAATGTAAACAGTTATCACTTATGTACTGGTATTCCCTGTTCATCAGGTATCAATATTTAGTGGAAGTATGTTTTAATGATTGCTCTTGTCATTTCAAGAGTTCTGTGCCTTTGTCCTGCGCTTAAAGTAAATGCCTATACCAAACTTTCCTTCACTTTATTGTTATAGTTTTAGGGAAAAATCATTTGAAATTTGGCAGTACAGATTCAGGTTTTTCTAGGGCCTCCAACCTTCATGGTCTTCTGACGCTACAAATCCCATGCTGATCTTTTGAAACAAAGACACAACCTGAAAAGTTCCCTACCATCCTCCTGTAGGTTGACAAATAATATAATTGGAAGCATTCTTCACACCTTATATTAATAACAATCAAACTTATATACATTATTTGCATGGGTCCATTCACATTATAACCATATAACAATTACAACACGGAAACAGGCCATCTCGGCCCTTCTAGTCCATGCCGAATGCTTACTCTCACCTAGTCCCACTGACCCGCAATCAGCCCATAATCCTCTATTCCTTTCCTGTCCATATACCTATCCAATTTTACTTTAAATGACAATACCGAACCTGCCTCCACCACTTCTACTGGAAGCTCGTTCCACACAGCTACCACTCTCTGAGTAAAGAAATTCCACCTCATGTTACCCTTAAACTTTTGCCCCCTAACTCTCAACTCATGTCCTCTTGTTTGAATCTCCCCTACTCTCAATGGAAAAAGCATATCCACGTCAACTCTATCTATCCCCCTCATAATTTTAAAAACCTCTATCTGGACCCCCCTCAACTTTCTATGCTCCAAAGAATAAAGACCTAACTTGTTCAATCTTTCCCTGTAACTTAGGTACTGAAACCCAGGTAACATTCTAGTAAATCTCCTCTGTACTCTCTCTATTTTGTTGACATTTTTCCTATAATTCGGTGACCAGAACTGTACACAATACTCCAAATTCAGCCTTACCAATGCCGTGTACAATTTTTACATTACATCCCAACTCCTATACTCAATGCTCTGATTTATAAAGGCCAACATACCAAAAGCTTTTTTCACCACCCTATCCACATGAGATTCCACCTTCAGGGAACTATGCACCATTATTCCTAGATCACTCTATTCTACTGCATTCTTCAATGCCCTACCATTTACCATGTATGTCCTATTTGGATTATTCTTACCAAAATGTAGCACCTCACACTTATCAGCATTAAATTCCATCTGCCATCGTTCAGCCCACTCTTCTAATTCTAACTGGCCTAAATCTCTCTGCAAGCTTTGAAAACCTACTTCATTATCCACAACACCACCTACCTTAGTATCACCTGCATACTTACTAATCCAATTTACTACCCCATCATCCAGATCATTAATGTATATGACAAACAGCGTTGGACACAGTACAGATCCCCGAGGCACACCACTAGTCACTGGCCTCCAAACTGACAAACAGTTATCCACCACTACTCTCTGGCATCTCCCATCCAACCACTGTTGAATCTATTTTACAACTTCAATATTAATACCTAATGATTGAACGTTCCTAAGTAACCTTCCGTGATGAACCTTGTCAAAAGCCTTACTGAAGTCCATATTGACAACATCCACTGCTTTACCCTCAGATCGTTATGACATCCAAAATTTAAAATATATCATCTTTCCTGGAATCTACAATCACAGATTCTTAAATTTACAAGCAAAATAAGACCATCTGACCGACTGTGTCCATTTGGATGAGATAAGATATCCTTAGTCAGTTTCCACATTCCACCTCTGATTGTAGTCCTTTAGTTTGAAATATTCTCGCAGGTACTTTTATCTTCCATCACCCTTTCAGGCAATGAGTTCCAGATTCCCATTAACTCAACGCACAATTTTCATGCACAGTGATCCTGATATATTGTACACAAACTGCTATATTATTTAGATATAAAAACACAGGTAAATGCCTCCCTTAAAGTAAGCAAATGTGAATTTACAAAATGTGCATAAAATTATCATATGCTTGCAATGTTTTTACAGTTTCCAGACTACAGCTACCTGTTGCTGAAGGTGTTTAATGAATTTATCTGTGTTCTCCTGGATGGAAGACAGCTCTGTGATTATTATTTTAAAAAACACTTCTACAATTTTACATTAATGACATGAGGCATTACTCTGCTAAGTTAATTTTGAGTAATATCCTTAGCATATGTCAGCACCATTTTTACCGTGTAACATAATAACTGTTTTTTCCCTTGACTGATGAGCTTGTTTTAAAATTAATTCTCTCAGCATATCAGATTCAGATTCAGTTTATTATCATTTAGAAACCACAAATGCAATACAGTTAAAAAATGAGACAACGTTCCTCCAGAATGATATCACAAAAGCGTATGACAAAACAGACTACACCAGAAAATCCACGTAACATTTGGTAATCCCCAATCCAGAGTCCAGAGAGGCTGCTGCATATTAATATTGTGCTATCGTCTAGCACGTTCCCTGGAAAGGAGCTCCAATTCCACCAGACAAACAAGACCAAAATCTAAAGCTACAAGACCTGCACAAAACCACATAATTACAACATATAGTTACAATAGTGCAAACAATAGCATAATTGATCAAAAAAACATACTATGGGCACAGTAAAAATAGTCCAAGATGTTAAAGCATATCCACACAAACTCAAGAATCAGCTTTTGTTTTTTTTTTGGGGTCAGTGCATCAAATCACTTTACATCACATTAGGCAAATATGAAGCTAATCCTGCAGCTCACGTCCATTATGTGTTTGATAGCAATTTATCAGCATCCCCATTGACTTGGACATTAATATTCTTACTTTATTTTTTGTATCATTTCTATCTTTTTTAACAATTTGTTGCACTTTGTAAGCAGGCATTGCAAGTGATAAGGGTTACTTTTTTCTAATGCTCCATTTCAAAGTTTAATTGCACTTGATGATGGTATGGAATTTTTAAAACCACTGCCCAATGTACTTCTGTGAAAATGGAACTTCAGGTGTTATATATTTCCAATGATATGGGTAAATAAAATCCATTTATATTTCCTGGTTGCAACTTCCAGCTGCTACTCCCCTTCCTAACCAAATACTTTTCACCAAATTCACTAACTTTGCATTGTTCATCTCCAAATAATTAATTTATTTAGAAACCAAAGAGAATTCAAATGCTGGCGCATAAATAAGCTCGCTGGTGCATAAATAAACTCACTGACACCATCCTGTTACGGGGAAGCAGATTTGCGGATTCAGTAAGCAGAATGGAAGACACTGATTGCCAGCAAGCACATTAACTATTTATTTCAAACTGAAAAACTCAATCAACCATCTAAATCAAACAAATGCTTGTCTCATCCTTCTAAATTACAAAACCACAGCACTAAACATTCAATAACACTTCTAAATCAAACAGGTACTTCGTTAAGTCCCACAACTACAACACTGAACATTCAGCAAACAGGTTCTTACCAAGTGTGCATGTGGGCCCTCCTTTCTACAGCACACTTTCCCAATGGTCCTTCAGCCCTGGTCATGACCCAGTCTGAGGAAGAGCCTCAAGTGAAAAGAGACAGAAGGTCTTGCAAGCACAATTCTTATACCCGTGGGATGTCCAAAACTGGAAACCAGTGCCAAGGTGCAATAGCCAGCCAATGGGAGAGAACTGTCTCATTCTTTGAACAGGCCAATCAGCAACTGGCACAGCAAAAATGGCTTTCAACAGGTAGGTAAGATAACCTTGTATGTTATATGTCACTCCCTCAAGGAAGGGCGCTGAAGCCAGAATAAGAAAGTAGGCGTGTGGGGAAAGAGTACAGGCTCCCTCCACCACCCACCCACCCACATCCCCATCCCTCCCATCTGACCTCACCCGTCATCTGCCAGCTTTTACGCCTTGCCCTCACCCACCTTCTTATTCTGGCTTCCTTCCTCTTTCTTTCCAGTCCTGAAGAAGGTTCTTGGCCCAAAGAGTGAACTGTTTATTCCCCTTCACAGATGCTGCTTGACGCTGCGCTCCACTAGCATGTTATGTGTAGTGTTACATCAGAATCAGGAAGTTTTGAACTGAAAATAGATGGATTAAAAGCTTTATATTAAGAGGCACACAGGAATGAAATGTATTATGTATTTTTATATATATATATATATATATATTAAGTTCTGTAATTCAAAGCTCATCCTCTATATTAAATGGCTGAATAGACTGTGTTTATATCTATCATCATCTGACATCTCCAGCAAGGAAATATCAGTGCAGTCAATTTTCAATTACAGTGAACAAATCAATGATGCTTTTTACCAACATCTCCTTAAGAAACCTACATTTCAAATGTTTGGTCACGAAGTATAGTATAATAAACAGCATTAATCTTCTGTTCCTTCACAAGACTGATTAATAATACCATAGTGTGCTGGGGCTCTATTTACAGCAATTACTGATTTGGTGGATTGCAACTCAGCCATGTCATCACTTGTCAAGATGGCATTTTAGTAATTAATGCCTTAATTGTTTTTTTAATGACACTGGTACCCAAACCATCAGATTCTTTACTGCCCTGTTGGTGATGTGAGTGGATGGTGAAGCACATTTCCATTTTCCTTGCTTCAGAATGCTGTTAGCATTTTCACTTCAATCAGATTTATTATCACTGACGTGTCGTGAAATTTGTTGTTTTGCAGCAGCAGAACTGTGCAGAACAAAATAATTATTTAAAGTTTCTAAATTTTATAAAAAGAGCAAAAGACGAACAACAATGTGGCGTTCATGGACAATTCAGAAATCAGATGACAGAAGGGAAGAAGCTCTTCCTAAAACATTGAGTATGGGATTCTGGCTTGTGTACCTCTTTCTCAATAGTAGTAACGTGAAGGGGGCATATCCCAGAAGGTGACAGTCTTTAATGATGGATGCCACATTTTTGAGGCATCACCTCTTAAAGATGTTCTCGATGGTGGGAAGGGTTGTGCCCATGATAGAACTGGCTAAGTCTATAACACTCTGCAGCGTCTTGCATTGGAGGGTCCATACCAAGCTGTAATGCTCTCCATTGTTCATCTCTGAACATTTTAAACAGTATTTGGTGACATACCAGATCTCCTCAAACTCCTGATGAACTGCCAATGTACCTTCTTCATGATTGCATCAGTCTATTGGGCCCAGAATAGATCTTATGAGCTGTTGACAACCAGGAAGTTGAAGTCAATCACCTTTTAACTCCCGACCCTTCAATGAAGGCTGGTGTGTATTTTCCCGACTTTACCTTCCTGAAGTCTACAATCAACTATTTGGTCTTGCTGAGTACAAAATTGTTGTTGCAACGCCTCTCAATCAGATCAATCTATCTCACACCTGTTCACCCCCTCATTTCCCTCTGAGATACTGCCAACAAGAGTGGAATCTAGGGCAAATTTATAGATGGATAGACAGTATTTGAGCTCTGCTTAACCACACAGTCGTGAGTACAGAGTAGTGGGCTAAACACCAACCTTGAGGTGTCTGTGTTGATTGTCAGTGAAGAGGAGATGTTTTTGCAAAAAGGGCCCTTGACATCTGGGTTCTTCACAATGACTAAAATCAGCTTTAAGTGTTTGTTTCACTTGCGTTCTATTTAAGTTTAGTTACAGTTAGGAAATAAAATGGTGAGAGTCTTTACAATTTTACACCAATTTGTCTAACTGCACTGTAGTTCTACAGAAATTAGAGGAGAATAATATGAATAGAGCATGAATCAGTGGAGAAAACTGCTGTATATTTTGTGCATAAAAGTATGCATTTCTGTTACTGTCAAGTTAAATGCACAGAGTATTATGAAGTGTTAAATGGGTTGTTCATGACAGCACAGCAGTGATATTGTTAATGGTTATACTAGTTGTCATTTCAAATTCAAACCCCAGTACTGCACAATTTAACTTCTAAATACTTAAATTCTCCAATTCCAATCTTGCCTCAGCTCGCTTGCTGCTATAATCATCATCCATGATTTGAAACCTCATGCACTTGACTATGCAGATTTGGTTTGTCTCCCTCATTCTAACCTGAAAATGTGAGGTTGTGTAAAATTCAGTGTCTAACTTGTGCCATCCTGTTTACTCAGCAGTTCACTGCTCTGCATTGACTCACCATAAGCAATATATTATATTTCTCATCTTTGTTGTGCAGGCTTCCACATAATAGCAATCCTCTCTCTTTAGATCGCCTAGAATTCAGCTTACTAACACGCCAAGGTTTCAGCAGTCTTCTAATTCAAACCTCTTGAACATCTGCAAGTTTAATCACTCCTCCCCCAGGCACACTTTCAGCTGCTAAGATCATATCTCTGTCTAAGCCTCTCCAGCCTTGTACCTCTCCAGGATGCTCCTTAAAAGATCTCTCTTTGATATCTTCTTATATGGATAGATAGCAATTTTTGTTTGATTGCACTTCTGTGATGATCTTGAAACAGTTTGTTACATTTCTGTAGAAGGGAGTCATTTTGGCCTATTGAGTCCACGGCAGTTCAGATTACTTCCAATCACAACAAATTTTTACTAAAACCTATTCATACCACATTCCTGGCAGGCACATCAACCCAAAACCCTCCCCCTCCCAACACAACCCCTCCACCCAGATTCTATTAGACCATAAGGTATAGGAGCAGAATTAGGCCTGCCATTTCATTATGGCTGATCCAATTTTCCTCTCAGCTTCAATCTCCTGCCTTCTCTCCATTTCTTTTCATCCCCTGGCCAATCAAGAATCTATCAACCTCTGTGTTCAATATACATGAAGACTTGGCCGCCACAACTGACTGTGTCCAGGAATTCCACAGATTCACAACTCTTCAGCTAAAGAAATTCTTCCTGTTACTTTGGGAACAAATTACAGTGGCCGTTTAATCTATCTACCTGCATATCTTTAAGATGTGGGAGGAAACCAGAATACTCAACGAACATTTATGAGGTCATAGGGAGAATATAGAAACTCCCCTTAGGCATTACTGAAGATCAGGGTTGAACCCGAGTCACTGAAGCTCAACTTGTTGTGCTACTGTATCACCCATGAAGTGTTATGTAAATATGATGTTTTTGATATTGTTGAGTAAAACATTACCCAAATAATGACTCCACTTATGAGCCACCCATGGATTGGTTGATCTATTCCAAGTATACTAAAGCCTCTGAGATCCTTATACAGAAGCCAAAATGGCTGTTGCAGCAAAATCAAATGTGGATTTACTATTCTTAATGAGCTGTACATAACTGCCAATCTCTGACATTAACAGAAATTCTATAGAAATTTTGAAAGGAAGAAACTGTAACTCACAGATAAGATGCAATGACTGAACTTTTAATTTTCTTCATACGACTATTCATATATTCTATTTGTTTGTTTGTTAAACTCATCACCCCCTACTGAGGCTAGGCCACCAACAGTAGCACGCCAGAGTCTGCTGTCCTGGGCCAGACTTTCAAGCTGTCCCCAAGTGTAACCCATTGCGGTGCATCCATTTTCTCCCAGGGATAAGGTCTGTGGAGCATTTGGCGTTTCTGTACCTCGAGGTTTTTATGAGGTTGCTAGCCCCATGCCCACTCCTCTCGCAGCTGGTTTTGGGTCTGTCCATATGGAGTGATAAGAGTACAAGACCTATTTTATTATGTGCCTTGAAGTATCCCAAAGCAATATCAACTCCAACAGCTTCGCAGACACTAAAATCAGGCTAGCAGGGCTATAATTTCCTTTTTCTGCCTCCCTCTCTATTCGAAGAGTGGAGTGACATTTGCAATTTTCTAGTCCTCCAGAACCATCCTAGAATCTAGTGATACTTGAAAGATCATTAATAATACCTCTCCAATCTCTTCAGGCTCTTTCAGAACCCTGGGATGTAGTCAATCTACCTTCAGATCTTTTAACTTCCCAGGCACCTTCTTCCTAGTAATAGCAATTGCACTCACTTCTGCCTCCTGACACAACATTTTTGAACTTGAGGGATATTGCTAGTGTCCTCCACAGTGAAGACCGATGCAAAATAACTTTAAAGTTCATCTGCATTTTTCTTGTCTCTCATTACTACCTCGCCAGCATCATTTTCCAGTGGTCTGACATCTACTCTCATTTCTCTATTACTCTTTATATATCTGAAAAAAACTTTAGGTATTACTTTGGTATTATTGGCTAGCTTACTTTCATATTTAATCTTCTCCCTCATTGATTTTAAATTACATTCTACTGGTTTTTAAAAGTTTTCCAATCCATGAACTTCCCAATAATGTCTTTTATATGCCCTCACTTTTGCTTTTATCTTAGCTTTGACTTCCCTTGTCAGCATGCTCGCATCATCCAGCCTTTAAAATACTTCTTCTTTGGATGAATCTGTCTTGTGCCTTCCGAATATCTCCCAGAAACTCCAACTATTGCTGCTGTGCCATCATCCCTGCTAGTGCCCCCTTCCAATCAACTTTGGCTAACTTTTCTCTGATGCCCTTTCCTCCACTGTAATACTGATATATTTGACCTTACCTGCTCCCTCTCAAATTGCAAGGTAAATTCTATCATATTATGTTCGCTACCTCCTAAGGGTTCCTTTCCCTTAAACCCCTAACCAAATCCAGTTTATTACACAACACCCAATTCAGAATAGCTGACCCTTTAGTGGGCTCAACAATAAGCTGCTCTGAAAAGCTATCTCATTAGCATTCTCAAAATTCTTTCTCTAGGATCCAGTGCCAACCTAATTTTCCCAATCTACTTGCATATTGAAATCCCCCATAACTATCATAATATCATCCTTTTGACATGACTTTTCTATTCCTGTTGTCATTTGAAACCTATATCCTGGCTACTATTCAGAGACCTGTGTATAACTCCTACCAGGGTCTCTTTACCCATTGCAGTTTCTTTACTCTACCCACAAGGACGCTACATTTCCACATTCTATGTCACCTCTCTATAAGGATTTGATTTCATTTATTATCAACAGAGCCATGATACCCCCTCTGCATACTTGCCTGTCCTTTTAACACAATGTGCCTCCTTGGATGTTAAGCTCCCAACTATGATTTTCTTCCAGCCATGACTCAGTGATGCTCACAATATCATACTTGCCAATCTGTAACTGCACTACAAGATATTCTGCATACATTCAAATATAACAATTTAAGTCCTGTATTTGTCACCCTTATAGAAAGCACTTGATTTGAAACAAATTGCCTTCCCTGTCAGCTATGTTTGGGGGCTGGTGGCGTAGTGACATCAGTGCTAGACTTTGGGGCAAGAGGTCCCGAGTTCGAATCCAGCCAGCTCCCATTGAAAGCTGATGATCTCTTTAAGAAAAAAACTCACCTGGCAGAAGGCAATGGCAAACCACGGCTGTAACTTGCCTAGTACGCGATTTCCCAATACATCAGAACAGCGTGGAAGGAAATTGTCCTCTATCCGGAAATAATTCTGGATGCAACATACCAAATCAGCTATGTTGTTAAGCTATTGTACATGCCTACCATATTAGTTGCACTATAATTTTGATGACTGGTACTTAATATCATGTAGAACTTAATAGGTAGCTTTCAGAATAGTTTGCTGAGTAAATATATAATGCCACGGGAAAATAACAGAAGCTTTGACTTTGAACATGTTATACTTACTATGGATCAACAGAATAGGAGGCCAATCAATTTGTGCTTGTACAATAGGGATGTATGGCTGAAATTTGAGCCAGAAAATGGAATCCAGAGATTTTTTATATTTTCCGTTGAATTTCACATGCCAATGCCACTGATTAGTCAGAATGATGGGATTTTTTTTTCAAATGTGGAAGTCAAAATCAAAATCAACATGGATTGAAACCCAATACATAGGCATACATTTGCAATTAAGACAGAAGAGCTCAGCACAAGGCCGTACTATATGGTTCTGACATGATACATGCCTGGTAGCAATCACAGAGTGATAGTGTTTCCTTCCCAGCAAACAGAAGAAAGCAGAGCTTTTTGACACTCCTACTGACAGTTGCTGCCACTTGCTGCAATCACCCTGGGGTAGCCAGTGCAGCAGATCACAGAACTGTGTATCAGCTGCCGCTGACTTAGGAATGCAGTCAGGGGATATTACCTAGTAGGTAAGTTATTACCTGTGGAGAACTGAATGAATCCTTGTCGTTTAGCAACAGTGGCTATTATTAATTCATCGTGTGTTCTTTCCAACAGCTTCACTGAAAATAATATCATGTTCTGTGGATTTGTTTGAAAGAACCCTTCATTCAGAACACTGAGACCATTGGGTCAGGTCACACATCTGGTATAAGCATATGGAGTATTAGAATGTAGTAATCTTCTGCAGGATGAAGCAAGAACACAGTTCTCTGTTTGGGAGTATCATCACCTCTCTGTATGAGACCCTGAAGAATTTCAGGTTGGTGTTACCTTTCTGCAGCCTTTGCTCTTAGAGTCCCATAAACCTGAGATACAGGATTTCCACCAAGAAACACAGTTGGTGGCAACAGAGCAGTTAATAACAAATTAGTAATTAAGTGATCATGGGTTCCCCAAAATAAAAGAGCTCAGAAATGTCCTGAGGACACAATATATTGTTGTTTCTTTAAATTTTAAAAAAAAATTCAATTACACCTCCATAAACACACAAGGGAGCAAATATTCATAAACACCTGAATACTTGCATTTAGGATGGCACTGGCTAATTTAATATTTCAGCAAAATTCCCAATTCAGGCAAATGTCCCTATTTTCCAAGTGTTTGATTCTCATGCAGGTGCAGAGTTGTGCCTATGTGAGACTCATTTCAGATAACAGACAGATGTGCTCAGAAGATTGTACATTTCATATAGGCTTGGCTTAATTTAATTTTTATTTGCAATAAACTCAACAGGAGAAAAATATTAATGAATACTTTTAGACATTTTAGTTTGATTTTCATCCATTTAAATTTTCAACATTGCACAATATTAGTGATGTGGGGTGCAGATATTTATTGATGACAGTATGCTATGAAGTGCTTTGTATAATCACTTGTCAAAGGGTAAAAGGCACCAGTCAATAAATTCATACCTGGTTACTTGAGAATTGAGCTATCTGTTTAAAACAGCTGAAGCCCTGCTGCTCAGTAATTGCCACTGCATTCTTGTAGCCACAGAGCCTTCTACTGTCAGCATGTATTACAAATGAACCTTGAGGCAGTGGGACAAGGAGACATTTGAGGACAGTGCAGAAGAATGCAGCAGAGTTAAGGCCCTGGCATAAGAATGAGGAGAAAGCCTCAGTGTTTATCAGTAAGACTGATTCTTACTGTACCAAGTACAATTAATTTTGACAGGAAGTACTTTGAGTGAGTGTTTTTGTTTAGTGAACATGGCTCTAACTTGTGTTGTGGAGCAGGCCCAATGTTTTGTAGATGCTTAGTTCTCTGACCCCAAGGGATCAGGTGCTGGCCTAAACTTAACAGGTGTGAAATCTTCTTAAGTTACTTGCTACATTGTTTAAAAGTTTGTCTAATCTTCCCCTTCATTCTTCTTTCATTTGCCATCAGTGGAAATATATTTGCTCTAATGTATAAAAATACAGAAAAATTAACATTTATGGGTGCTTGTCGAAAAAATTCAAGCCTAACCAAGCATAATCATGGGTTGAACATAGTGATGAATTCAAACCTCGAATTCATAGAATTATAATAAAGTTACAACATGGAAAGAGGCTGTTTGTGGTCTCAGTTTCAGAGGCCATTGTCAGAATATCTTTCAAGAGGGTGAACCCTTGCGAGGCTACGGAACCCATCAGTGTACATGGGAGGGCATTGAAAACCTATGCCAACAAACTGGCAGCTGTGTTCAAAGAGATCTTCAATCTCTCTCTGCTGCAGACACCCACCTGTTTCAAAGGGCATCAATTATGCCAGTGCCCAAGAGGACTATCGCCCGTTTGCACTTCCATCTACCGTGATGAAGAGCTTTGAGAGTTTGGTGATGGTCAGAATCAAATCCTGCTTAAGCAAGGATCTGGACCCACTACAATCCATAATGGATCGACAGTGGAATCAATCTCACCGGCTCTCCACTTGACCTTGGACCACCTGGACAACAGCAATACCTACATCAGCCTGATGTTCGTTGATTACAGCACAGTGTTCAACACTACAGTGATGCTCAGTACTAAACAATAAGTTTCAAAACCTGGGCCTCTGTGCCTCCCTCTGCAAGTGGATCCTTAACCTCCTCATCAGAGGACCAGAGTCAGTGCCGATCAAAAGTAACATCTCCTCTTTGCTGACAGTCAACACCATTGCACCTCAAGGGGTGTGCTTTGCCCACTGCTCTACTCTCTCTGCATCCATGATTTACTAGAATGTTACCTGGGTTTCAGCACCTGAGTTACAGAGAAAGGTTGAACAAATTAGGTCTTTATTCTTTGGAGCGTAGAAGGTTGAGGGGGGACTTGATCGAGGTATTTAAAATTATGAGGGGGATAGATAGAGTTGACATGGTAAGGCTTTTTCCATTGAGAGTAGGGGAGATTCAAACTAGAGGACATGAATTGAGAGTTAGGGGGCAAAAATTTAGGGGTAACACAAGGGGGAAGTTCTTTACTCAGAGAGTGGTAGCTGTGTGGAATGAGCTTCCAGTAGAAGTGGTAAAGGCAGGTTCGATATTATCATTTTTAAAAAATTAGATGGGTATATGGACAGGAAAGGAATGAAGGGTTATGGGCTGAGTGGGACTAGGTGAGAGTAAGCGTTCGGCACGGACTAGAAGGGCCGAGATGGCCTGTTTTCATGCTGTAGTTGTTATATGGTTATATGTATGTGGCCTAGGCATGATTACAATCCTTCAATTTTTGTCAAATTGTTTCCCCCCTCTTGTCCTTTATGCTTCTCTTCATGAAAGTCAAGATCCTGTATATTTTTAATCCATTTTCTTAATCTATGCTAATCCTTTCATTGATTTAAGCAGATAAGTGCAATGTTATGATAGTCAGGGGAGATTTCAACATGCAGGTCGATTGGGAAAATCAGGTTAGAAATGGATCTCAAGAGAGTGAGTTTGTTGAATGCCTACAAGATGGCTTTTTTAGAACAGTTTGTTGTTGAACCTACCAGGGGATCAGCTATACTGGATTGGGGGTTATGAAATGAACTGGAAGTGATTAGGATATATAAGGTAAAGAACCCTTAAGAAGCAGTGATCACATAATGATTCAGTTCAACTTGAAATTTGGTGGAGAGTGAGTAAAATCTGATGCAGAAGTAGTTCAGTGGAGTAAAGGAAATTACAGTGGTATGAGAGAAGAGCTGGCCAAAGTAAAGTGGAAGGAGATGCTGGCAGGAATGTCAGCAGAGCAGCAAGAATGTTAAAAATGAAAGAGAGATGAGTTGATATAGAACTATTTGAAAATGAAGCCTTAGAAATAATAACAGGGGACAAGGAGATGGCAGATGAACTAAATGTCTTCATGGAGGAAGACACTAGCAGTGTACCAGATGTTGGAGGATGTGAAGGAAGAGAAGTGAGGACAGTTACTATTACAAGGGAGAAGGTGCTCAAAAAGCTGAAAGACCTAAGGGTACACAAGTCACCCAGACCAGATAAACTGCACCCTAGGGTTCTGAAAGAGACAGCATTAGAGAATGTAAAGGCATTAGAAATGATCTTTCAAAAATCATTGGACACTGGCAAGCTGCGAGAGAATTGGAGAATTGCAAATGTCACTCCACTCCTTAAGAAAGGAGGAAGGCAGCAGAAAGGAAATTATAGACCAGTTAGCCTGACCTCAGTGGTTGGGAAGATTGCTAAGGTCAATTGCTAAGGATGAGGTGATGGAGTACTTGGTGACACAGGATAAGACAGGACAAAATCAGCATAGTTGGTTTAAGGGAAAATCTTGCCTGATGAACCTGTTGGAGTTCTTTGAGGAATAGGATAGATAAAGGGGATGCAGTGGATGTTGTATATTTGGACTTTCAAAAGACCTTTGTCAAGTTGCAACGCATGAGGCTGTTTAACGAGTTAGGAGCCCATGGTATTACAGGAAAGTTACTGACAGGGTTAGAGCATTGGCTGACTGATAGGAGGCAGTGAGTGAGAATAAGAGGATCCTTTTCTGGTTGTTTGCCAGTGACTAGTGGTGTTCCGCAGGGGTTGGTGTTGGAATCACTTCTTTTTATGCTGTATATCAATGATTTAGATGATGGAATTGATATCTGTATTGCCAAGTTTGCAGATGATATGAAGATTAGTAGAGGAGCAGGTAGTATTGAAGAAATGGGTAGGCAGCAGAAGGACTTAAGCAGATTAGGAAATTGGGCAAGAGAGAGGCAAATGAAATATAATGTTTAAAAATACACGGTCATGCAATTTGGAAGTAGAAATAAATATGCAGACTATTTTCTAAACGTGGAAAAAATGCAAAAATCTGAGATGCAAAGAGACTTGGGAGTCCTTGTGCAAAACACCCTAAGCTTAACTTGCAGGTTGAGTCAGTGGTGAGGAAGGCAAATGCAATGTTAGCTTTCATTTCAAGAGATCTAGAATAAAAGAGCAGGGATGTGACGTTGAGGCTTTATGAAGAACCTTCACCTTCAATATTGTGAACAGTTTTGGGTTCCTCGATTAAGAAAAGATGTATTGGCATTGGAGAGGGTTCAGAGGATGACTCTGGGAGTGAAAGGGTTATCATACAAGGAACATTTGATAGTTTTGCATCTGTATTCGCGCAATTTAGAAGGATGAGAGGGATCTCATTGAAAACTTTTAAATGTTGAAAGGCCTCAACAGAGTAGATGTAGAAAGGATGGAGAAACAACTCTACCTGCATGGTGGGGGAGTCTAGGACAAGAGGGCACAGCCTCAGGAAAGAGGGCCGTCCATTTAAAACAGAGATGCAGAGAAAATTTCTTTAACCACAGGGTGGTGAATTTGTGGAATTTATTACCACAGGCAGCTGTGGAGGCCAGGTCATTTAAGGCAGAGCTTGATAAGTTTTTGACTGGACATGGGATTAAAGGTTATGGGGAGAAGGCTGGGGTGCAGGGTTGAGGAGGGGAAAAACCGATCAGTCATTATTGAGTGGCAGAACAGACTCAATGGGCCAAATGGTCTAATTCTGCTGCTATGTCTTATAGTCTTGTATATATGCCCAAGTGTTTCTGCTCCTGTACCCACTTTAAAATCGTACATCTGGTTTATATTGATATTATATCAATGGCTATAGTTAACATGGAAGTTGATAGGTTCCTGATTAGTAAGGGCATCAACGGTTGCAGGAAAGAGGCAGGAGAATGGGGTTGAAAGGGACAATAAATCAGCAATGCTGGAATGGTGGAGCAAACTCGATGGGGCAAATGACCTAATTCCACTCCTATGTCTTATGGTCTTGATTGCTCTTTCTAGTGAAACATTAAGCCTTCCATTTTCCTGTGTTAAGTTTCACCTGGCACATATCTGAGCCTTCCATCAACCTTCCTCTTTTACATTCCTCTTCACAGTTCAGTAAATATCCAAATTTAGTGACATCTGTTAGAAACTGTGTCCTGCATACTCAAGTCCATGTCATTAATACTTATTAAGAAAAGCAGTGGCACTGGTCCCAACCCTGATGAACTTTACTGCGTACTTCCCTCAAGTCCAGCAAACATCTGTTTGCTGCTGCTTCTGCTATTTAACTGTTCTGTTCTGATTACATTCGTAGTTCCATTATGCTTGGTTTGTATGTGTCAGTCCTGTACATAATTCATTTTGCTATTGATCCCCATAACCCCTAATTGAATCAGTGCCCAAAGTTCTCTCAATTATAGACTTGAATTAACCCTTCAATTCCAGACATCATACTGATATGCTCATGTCGAACATCCTTCAAGGACAATTTATATGTAATTTAGCAGAGTGACTGAAGGATTGAAACAGAAATGAATGGGAAAGGAAGTAGTACGTGTTAAAGTCAAACCAAGTGTAGAAGCAGAAATTATAAGTGGGGGTTTGTGTGATAGTGCCTGAAGAGAACATAAAATGTAACAAAAATTCGGGCGGATGATTCTTATCTCTATTTCCCCAGCTGCGGGAGAGATGCACAAAGTAGGCAGCGATCTGGTATATTGGGTTCCTGTACAATTTCTTTAACCAATTTGCTCAGTTTGTACCTGAAAATTGGGTGAAGCTGAGCAGAAAATCCACAGTGAAAAGCCCAGCCCTTAGAAGACATCGGTTTATTTTTCTGTGCCCAAGGTTTTAGTTGTTTGGGCTGCTACAGTTTTCAATGAATTTTCATCATCAACCAAGAAATGAATTCTACGCATGATTGTTATTCAATACCAGGCTAGGAAATCGGATGGCAAGTCTATTCTACAAGGTTGATTCATTGGATGGGTCACTGTGATGCCAGGGAGACGGTCTGCAGGTTCATGCGTGCAGTTTGCACAAATCAAAAATCATGTTGGATATGCTGCTCATGTCAGACAAGCAGTTTACAAGAATAAGATGGAAAAACTGAAGGAAGGATTAACCCTTAATCATTTCCTGACCCCTCTGCCCTTCCCACCAATTAGAATTGCACCAGCAGCGGTCTGACATGTCACTGGGGAGTCTCTTGACCCCACCAGTTCTGTGCAAATGATGTTGAAACTGTGTGCAAATGCCACATGGCAAGGCCCAAGTGACCTTGAAAGGGAAGAAAATGGAAAAGATATAATAAAAGGAGGTGAGGAATTGTAAATGTCATCAAATGTGCCCTGAAAGAATAACTAGGAACACAAGTGTTTTTGTTGGGTGGCTTATTTTGCAGTCTGAGATTTGGGAGCACGAAGTCCCACCAAGCCAGTCTGGAGTTTTAGAAGGAACTGAATTTAGGTGGCAGTACATGCTGTTGATGATCTGAAACTGCTTTCACAGCTTGCAAAGTGGCTGAGCCTAAATAACACCTTAGAGTTGATCTTGTCCTCTGCTCTGCTGTGCATGTGAGCCAATCATAACCTCTTTCTTTTAAGTTCTAAGCTTTTATTCAATGTTCCATTCACTGCATAGAGGGTACTATTCACCCATATGAAGCTTTTTTTTCATTTAGTGTAAAAAAAATGCATGGAGAAACATAGAAGACCTACAGCACAATACAGGCCCTTCGGCCCACAAAGCTGTGCTGAACATGCTCTTACTTTAGAAATTACCTAGGGTTACCCATAGCCCTTTATTTTTCTAAGCTCCATGTACCTGCCCAGAAGTCTCTTAAAAGACCCTATCATATCCACCTCCACCACTGTCACCACAGTCCATTCCACGCAATCACCACTCTCTGCATAAGAAAACTTACTCCTGATATCTGCTCTGTACCTACTTCCAAGCACCTTAAAACTGTGCCCTCTCATGCTAGACATTTCAGCCCTGGGAAAAAGCCTCTGACTATCCACACAACCAATGCCTCTCATCGCTTAAACATCTCTATCAGGTCATCTCTCATCCTCCATTGCTCCAAGGAAAAAAGGCTGAGTTCACTCAACCTATTCTCATAAGGCATGTTCCCCAATCCAGGCAACATCCTTGTAAGTCTCCTCTGCATCCTTTCTATGGTTTCCATATCCTTCCTATAGTGAGGTGACCAGAACTGAGCACAGTACTCCAAGTGGGGTCTGACCAGGGTCCTATATAGCTGTAACATTACCTCTCAGCTCTTGAACTCAATCCCACGATTGATGAAGGACAATGCACCGTATGCTTTCTTAACCACAGAGTCAACCTGTGTAGCAGTTTTCAGTGTCCTGTGGACTCAGACCCCAAGATCCCTCTGATCCTCCACACTGCCAAGAGTTTTACCATTAATACTCTATTCTGCCATCATATTTGACCTACCAAAATAAACCACCTCACACTTATCTGTGTTGAATTCCATCTGCTACTTCTCAGCCCAGTTTTGTATCCTGTCAATGTCACACTAGAACCTTTGACAGCCCTCCAAATGATCCACCACAACCATTGTGTCATCAGCAAATTTACTAACCCATCTATTCACCTTCATCCAGATCATTTATAAAAATCACGATGAGTAAGGGTCCCAGAACAGATCCCTGAGGCACACCACTGGTGACTGACCTCCATGTAGAATATGACCTGTCTACAACCACACTTTGCCTTCTGTGGGAAAGCCAGTTCTGGATCCACAAAGCAATTTCCCCTTGGATCCCACCCCTCCTTACTTTCTCAATAAGCCTTGCATGGGGTAACTTGTCAAGTGCCTTGCTGAAATCCAAAAACACTACATCTACTGCTCTACCTTCATCAATGTGTTTAGTCACATCCTCAAAAAATTCAATCAGGTTCATAAGGCACAACTTGCCTTTCACAAAGCCATGCTGACTATTCCTAATCATATTATGCCTCTCCAAATGTTCATAAATCCTGCCTCTCAGGATCTTCTCCATCAACTTACCAACCGCTGAAGTAAGACTCGCTGATATATAATTTCCTGGGCTCTCTCTACTCCCTTTCTTGAATAAAGGAACAATATCCGCAACCCTCCAATCCTCCAGAACCTCTCCCGTCTCCATTGATGATCATCACCAGAGGCTCAGCAATCTCCTCCCTCACTTCCCACAGTAGCCTGGGGTACATCACGTCCTGTCCCAGTGACTTATTCAACTTGATGCTTTCCAAAAGCTTCAGCACATCCTCTTTCTTAATATCTTTCTTAATATCTCAAGCTTTTCAGTCTGCTGTAAGTCATCCGTACAATCGCCAAGATCCTTTTCCGCAGTGAATACTGAAGCAAAGTACTCATCAGGTACCCCTGCTCTCTCCTCCGGTTCCCTACACACTTGATTGGTCCTATTCTCTCACATCTCATCCTCTTGCTCTTCACATACTTGTAGAATGCCTTGGGGTTTTCCCTAATCCTGTCCACCAAGGCCTTCTCATGGCTCCTTCTAGCTCTCATAATTCCTTTCTTAAGCTCCTTCCTGCTAGCCTTATAACCTTCTAGATTTCTATCATTACCCAGTTTTTTGAAACCTTCATAAGCTCTTCTTTTTCTTCTTGACTAGGTTTACAACTGCCTTTGTACACCACGGTTCCTGTACCCTACTGTCCTTTCCCTGTCTCATTGGAATGTACCCATGCAGAACTCCATGCAAATATCCCCTGAACATTTGCCACATTTCTTCCATACATTTCCTGAGAATATCAGTTCCCAATTTATGTTTCCAATTTCCTGCCTGTTAGCCTCATATTTCCCCTTACTCCAATTAAACACTTTCCTAATTTGTCTGTTCCTACCCTCCCCAGTGCTCTGGTAAAGGAGATAGAATTGTGATCACTATCTCCAAAATGTTTTCCTACTGAGAGACCTGACACCTGACCAGGTTTATTTCCCAATACCAAATCAAGTACAACCTCTCCTCTTGTAGGCTTATCTACACATTGTGTCAAGAAACCTTCTTGAACATACCTAACTATCTCTACCCCTTCTAAACCCCTCACTCTAGGGACATGCCAATCGATATTTGGGCAATTAAAATCTCCCACCACAACAGCTATTGTTATTACACCTTTCCAAAATCTGTCTTCCTGTCTGCTCCTTGATGTGTAGTAATAGCTTCGAGTGGCGCACAATGTCCCCTCTAATTTGTGATGATCAGTGTGTGCAAAAATCTGGTGCTGTGCAATTTTTTGCCCAATGACAACATGTGTGCACTGCATTTTATATATAAGGGTATTCACTAGCAAAACACTGTCAATAAGAACTTAAGAGCTTTTGCACACCATCCATATGTGATTTGCTTGCTAAGTGATGCTTTAAAAAGTCAAGTTTCCAAATATCACTCCACTTCTTCCCAATTGCGAATTCTCTAGAAACTTTTGCATCGTAGCAATACTTGCAGGTCACACCAGTTTCTGTACTGTACATAAATATTTCTCATAGCTGCTCTTTCCTGACCTCATGTTCTTTCGGTGTAGCAGTTTCTAGTATTTCATTAAGCCATTCTGCTTTAAATAAACTAGCAGTTCATTTGTGCTGCATGCCCTTTTCTTTGCTGGAATTTGACATAGTGAATCAATAATTTCTTCAATAAAATTGGCATAAATAAACCAGTTATAAAGTTTGCAGAGAAATCATTGCAAACTCCACATTGTCAATGCCATTGTCAACTGGAAAAGAAAATGTGATTGTACAATCATGAAATATACTTAACTTGCCAACAAGGCAGAGGGTGACAACCTTTTGTACACAGCTTACACTCCTTTGTGCACAAGTAGCAAAAGATGTATATGTGCACATGTGCACACCTTAGAGGGAATATTAGCAATATGCCAGCTCCCCATAATGCTGACCCTCACCAGGTTTTATCAATACACCATAGAAAGAATCCCATCTGGATGCTTTACAGTTTGGTATGGCAACAAGAAGCTGCAGGCGGAGCTCAGCACATCATGGAAACCAGCTTTCCCTTCCATGGATTCTGTCAGCACTTCTTGCTGCATCAGTAAAGCATCCAGGAGAATGAAAGACCCTACCCACTTCTCCCCGTTCCATTGTGCAGAAGATCCAAAAGCCTGAAAGCACATACCACCAGGTTCACAGATAGCATCTACTTTGCTGTTACAAGACTATTGAATGGTTCCCTCATCCGATAAGATGGACTCTTGATCTCTCAATCCGTCTCGTTTCAAGATTGCATCTTATTGTTTACCTGCACTTCACTTTCTCAGTAGCCGTTACACTTTATTTTGCATTTTATTATTATTACACCTTGTTCTACCTCAATGCACTCTGTAATGATTTGATCTGTATGAACAGTATGCAAGACAAGCTTTTCATTGTACGTGTATCAATAGTAAACCAGATCATTAAGCTGAAGAAATTTGAAGAGAGTTAGGAGCTCCTTGATACTGGTTTTGACAAGTCCCACATGCTTGGCCTTGTATGTTGTAAATTATCCACTGATCAAGCCAGTCTGACTATGAAATTTATATGTGATTGGTCATGCTAAAGCAATAGTCACCTCCCACTGTTCAGGCAACTTTGTCTTTGGTATTTTACACCCCAGCAAATATCAGCTCCTGAGCTGGAGCCTTGGATCCCACACCAACAAAAATGGAGCCTAGTTAAAGAGGTACCAGTTAAAAATGAGAGCAAATTTTAGATCTTTCTATTTACAGTGAAGTAAACATATTAAAATCAAACAACTCACACAAAATGCTGGTAGAACACAGCAGGCTAGGCAGCATCTATAGGGAGAAGCGCTGTCGACTGTTTTGTGCAGTCTCCATGCTCAGGCAGGAGGCAAAAACAAATGTTTTTACTAGAGAGTGATGAACCGTTAGCATCTTGTAGGCATCAGAAGAATTGAAGGATATGTGGTAGAAGATCAGCCATTACCTAATTGAATGGCAGAGCAGGAAGTTGGGATATGTGCCTACCTCTTCTCTCACTTATATATTTAATTCCCTACTTTGTTTCTTTGTTCCCTTTGTTTCTGTGGCTTTGGGGAACTCCAAACATGCCATTGCTTCATTCTCTTTGCTGTGGTGCCATGATCTGTATACCATTAGCTGTGTTTCCAAAAGGAAAAGAACTAAGGGGAAGAATTTATCTTTGTTGGAGGCCAGTGATTGTATTCAAATCATGGGCATTTAGATTGATTTGAAGTTAGTGGAACTGAACATCAAGAGGTGACTTTTACTGGTACCCCTTTAACTTAAGCAACCCTAGATAAATTTCAACACTAAGCAGCCATGGCAGAAGTAACCTGTCTTGAACCTCCTTTTGTCAGTGAGGTAATCAAGCTCTACAGCAATGTCTCTTGTAATTTGTTTCTCATTGTCAATTCACTCTGCTGGAAACTTCGTGGAAAGGAAACTCAACTGAGGCATATTTTTAAACGCATTAGTTTCTGATGGTGTTATGACTGTGTCTGAAGTAAGTTTATGATCTTAAGAGTAATTGCTTAAGCAAATTATGACACAGTAACCCTGCAGAACAAAATACATCTTGTCCTCCTCCTCAGGTACGTATAATTTGTAGTATCTCAATTGCATTGGGTGTTAATATATTATTTTCACTGTATGAAGAGGCAAGCCTCCTCCACAGCACATTATGACATGGTGGTGATTCATTTTCTTTCCTCCAGAACTAACTGTGTCCACTGAATCATATTATCCAATGTACAGTAGATCATTGTTATCCCTGGTGGAATACCAGGTGTAAATGAAAAAATTATGAGCTCAGTTCTACTACATGACTAGAATCAACTCATAATATTTCTTGGTGTCTCTTTTTAAAACTTCTTTGGGTTCCGAAGTTAGAGGTTGACTGTAAATGCAGAGACTTTTCTTCGGCTGAAACACATTGATCACAGTAACGGGATAAACATTCCAATTTCCTATTTATACTTGACATGCAGATTCCAGATTTAGTATTTGGAGGACTTTTCAAATACTACTCTGGGCTTCAGCTCCACGGTTTAAAAAAAAAAGTTAAATCAAAGGGTATAAGAGGTTATCAGTATGCGTAACTCAAAGGCATCTGACAGGGGTGAGATCAGAAGTGTGCAACTCCTCTATTTCCGGTGCTGTTTTAAATCCTTTGTGTGCATTAAACACATCCAATTAACAGGAAGCAATGCAGCAGTGACTGAAGGTTACAAAGGTTTCATCAACTTAGATTTCAGTAGCTGCACCATTGGTAGCTTTGATGTTAGTTGCCTAGGTCCTATGATCTTGAATTCCCTGAATAAAATTCTCTTTTCCCCTCTCTTTGCTCTACTAGCACATAGAACATTACAGCAAAGATCCTTCAACCTATAATGTTGTGCCAAATTTTCAACCTACTCTAAGATCAATCTAACCCTTCTCTCCCATATAGCCCTCCATTTTTCTATCATCCATGTGCCTATCTAAGTTTATTAAATGCCCCTAATATATCTGCCTCTACCAACACCCCGGCAGGGTGTTCCACACACCCACCACTCAGCGTAAAAAAAAAATCCTCTGACATCTCCCCCAAACTTTCCTCCAATCAACTTAAATTATGCTCCCACTGTATTAGTCATTTTGTGCTTGAAGATAAACCTCAAAATCTACAATTTTGGTCAAGCTTTTGTTTCTATTTGGCTCTGTATATCCATAACAGTTTGTTTGATTACAGCCTATTAAGATTTTGGCACATATGTATATACATTGTTGTTGTTGATGATGTTGTTACACAATGGGAATAGATGATCCCTGGTTATATGGTCAACTATTTTAATATGCCCCTGTTGTGACCATGAAAGAACCACATGGAGACTGGAGCTATTGATGTAAAGGGTCTTCGCTCATCACGACAAGTAGGCATTCTGTGGAATCTACCTCTCTTGAAGACACTCTGGAGAAATTTAGTATACTCCCTGAATTCAAAGTACAATGAGTTTTATATTCATAAAAACAAAATTAACAGCAGATGTTAATGTCCATAGCTACGTTGCCATAGTTAACTTCAATAATTTGAATTCCAACAAGTGGTTCTTATTGAGGTACATATTTACAATGATTGCACATCCAACTGATGAGAACATCTCTGCATATTCAAAAACCTTTATTGGGAATCCAATCATCCAAAATAGTCTTCTATAACTACTCTTTTGAGAGTTGGCTCTCTGCAGACCATGGAGCGTATTCATGCATTTATCCTTGAATTAGATTAGGGGTTCTCAACCTAGGGTCCACGGACCCCTGAATGGCATACAGAAAGTTGGGAACCCCTGTCCTAGATTGAAGACAGGTTCTCATTTATATTATTAGGCTGCTGTCCCTATCCAGTAATTCTTGAAAGATGTCCCATGCCTAGTAATCCTGAAACACACTCCTGTTACACCCCAAGACAAAATTCTCTTCTATAGATGTCAAAATCCAAGGGCTTTCTAATTTAATAGAGCACTAAAAGGTTGCAGAGCTGATAATTCCATATGCAAATTGATAGGCTATAATAGAAGTACAGTCTGCATGCAGACTCACATCGACACTATCTTTTACCCCCAAATGTCTGTCACCAAGTGTAGGGAAATAACGTGTTGCTAACATTGATAGTGATAATATATTGCTTTATTTTTTTTGACTTGGAGAGCATCTTGGATATCAAAAGAATATCAGATGCAATGAAAAGCATACTTGCATCAGCATCACAGATGCATAACAGTAACAAGAAAAACATAAATGAAACATAAATTATACATGAAAGAACACAATTAGAACAAATAAAAAAAAATCTATTGTCATGCATAGCGTTTCTACACTAAGGTAGTTACACTTAGGATTTTGCAGGTTGACTCAAGAATTGAAAGTTTGAAGTGGAATAGCTTTTTTTGGACCTGGTTGTGCGGGACTTCGAGTTGGTTTTGTCATTCCATCATGGCTGATCCTGGATCCCACTCAAGCCCATACACCTGCCTTGTGGATGTCTTCAAAGCAATGGTCTAATTCTGACAGACTGATAGATAGATAGATAGATAGATAGATACTTTATTCATCCCCAAGGGGAAATTCAACATTTTTCCAGTGTCCCATACACTTATTGTAGCAAAACTAATTACATACAGTATTTAACTCAGTATAAATATGATATGCATCTAAAATCACCCTCCCAAAAAGCATTAATAAATAGCTTTTAAAAAGTTCTGTGACTGTGCAATAATGGGTAGCTATATTCAATGGAGACAGTTTTGTGATGCATGGAATTTTGTAATCTCTTTCCCCTGCTATCCCACTGTGCATACATTGCATCCTTTGGTCTGAGGATAACCGTGGGATTATCAGACATGGTAGGCAATAGTTATGTGTTAGCGTGTGGCCTCGTGGGCAAGGCATCAGAGTAGTAACCTGAAGGTCACTGGTTCGAGTCTCAGCTGAGGCAGCCTGTTTGTGTCCTTGAGCAAGGCACTTAACAACACATTGCTCTGCGACGTCACCGGTGCCAAGCTGCTTGGGTCCTAGTGCCCTTCCCTTGGACAACATCGGTGACGTGGAGAGGGGAAGGCTTGCAGCTTGGGCAACTGCCAGTCTCTCATACAACCCTGCCCAGGCCTGCGCACTGGAAACTCCAGGTGCAGATCCATGGTCTCTCGAGACCGAGGGATGCCACCACCAAGACAATAGTTACTGTGTAGGCAAGTTGTACTAGCTGGCTAAATAACTTGTCTCGGACTGAGGATCTCATGCTGTATACCATGAGAGGAATGTCCAGTTCAGACTAACCCTTTTTCTCGTAGATCCCTTTACTCCATATACAGGAGGCTTTGGGATGGTTTGGATTTGAATGGCTGTAAGTACCTCTCTCTGATGACAGCTCTTTGTCCCATGCCTTTCACTGGCTGGTCCCATCACTGGAAGCACCCCTTCCTCATTTGGTGTTAACTCCAGTCCAGTTTGGAGTGCTTGCTTTCTGATGCACTGAGATGGGTTGCTAGAGTTTGTTTCTCACACATGTGCAAGCTTTCTTATTTTTTCTCTTCCAGTTAGGCCACCGTAATGTCACAGCTTTTGTTTTTTCTCCTTTGGCTCAAACTGTCTGGCCCTCAGAGTTGGGAACATGGTGTCTATTGTCAACTCCAGTCCCTTCCCACGTTTAATTCCCTAATACCTTTCAATAATGATCAATTTCACTGAACATTAACACCTAGAAAATTAGCCCTCACTACTAATTACCATTTGGTCTACTTCCACCAGGAGCAGTCAGATGAGAAGTGTGGCAAATGTTCCCTATAACAAGGGTGTTAGTGGATTAGTTCTCACTTTGGCTGCATTCTCTCTCTCATTCCCAGTGGTCAGCAATGGATTTCTGTAGTCCAGACCGGAACTGGTTTCTGTGCATTCTGCCAGACAAGTACTGAACTTGCGGGTTGGTGCTGGGTCCACAGCTGTTTACCATTTACATTGATGATTTGGAAGAAGGGATTGAGAGTAGCTAGCAAAATTTGCTGATGACACAAAACTGAGTGGAAAAGCAAATTGTACAGAGGATGTGGAGAGTCTGCAGAGGGATATAGATAGGTTAAGTGAGTGGGCCAAGGTCTGGCAGATGGAGTACAACGTTGGTAAATGCAAGATCATCCACTTTGGAAGGAATAATAGAAGAGCAGAGTATTATTTAAATGGTGAAAGATTGCAACATGGCTGTTGTGCAGAGGGACTTGGGAGTACTTGTGCATGAATCGCAAAAAGTTGGCTTGCAAGTACAACAGGTTATTAAGAAGACAAACAGAATGTTGGCCTTCATTGCTAGAGGGATTGAATTCAAGAGCAGGGAGGTCATGCTGTAACTATGCAGGGTAATGGTGAGGCCGCATCTGGAGTACTGTGTGCAGTTCTGGTCACAGAACTTGAGAAAGGGTATATTGGCTTTGGAGGCAGTGCAGAGGAGGCTCACCAGGTTGATTCTAGAGATAATGGGGTTAACATATGAGGATTGAGTTGCCTGGGACTATACTCTCTGGAATTCAGAAGAATGAGAGGGGATCTTATAGAAACATGCAAAATTTTGAAAGGGATAGATAAAATAGAAGGAAAGTTTTCCATTGGTAGAACTAGGAGATATTGCCTCAAGATTCAGGGGAGAAGATTTAGGATGGAGATGAGGAGAAACTGTTTTTCCCCAGGGAGTAGTGAATCTGTGGAATTCTGTGCCCAGTGAAGCAGTTGAGGCTTCCTCACTAAATATATTTAAGATGCATTTAGATAGATTTTTACATAGTAAGGGAATTAAGGGTTAATTGGGAAAAGGCAGGTAGATGAAGCTGAGTTTACAGACAGATCAGCCATAATCTTATTGAATGGCAGGGCAGGCTCGATGGGCTGGATGGCCTACTCCTGCTCATATTTTTTTATGTTCGTATGTTCTTATGAACTTGAAACATACTACCCATTAACATTCTGGAAGACAGGAATGATCTGAATCCTGGCTGCTCATTTGCACTTCACAAGTAAGTGCACTGCAATTTACCTCAAAAACAAACTTTCCAAAAGAAATTCTAAACCCAAAAATAAGTGTGATGACCACACGCAATATATTTTGTCTTTTGGGGGAAAAAATCATTTGTGTACGTAAAGCAACATTTGAGATTACTCACCAGTTGTTCCAAGCTAACTCCCATAATAGTAATTTCATTTTCCTGAGATGAGTATACATTACTCATCAATTTCTCTAATTGCCTATTTCTCTTTCAAATGAAGGAATCTCATATGTGGAATAGAGACACTCGATGTTTCTAACATCCGAACCTGGAATCCATGAGCCTCTTCCTCCTCAATATTGGATCCAAAGGAAAGAAACAAACACAAACTTAAAACACAGGTCAAACAAACAAAAATCTATAGTTTCATTTTCTTCTTTCAGAACCTTTGTCAATAACTGAAAAACTTGGAATAAACAGCTCATTTCCACACTGGAGCACTTTAAACTTATGAAAAAGAACAGAGATCAATTGATGGGGTCCACACACACATTTGCTCAACTTTTTAAAGGGACACTGGCTATTAAAACACAAGAGGTCCTGCAAATATATTTCATGTATAATAAGCAAAAGAGAATCTGCAGATGCTGGAAACCCAAGCAACACACACAAAATGCTGGAGGAACTCAGCAGGCCAGGCAGCAACTATGAAAAAGAGTATCGTGGACGTTTTGGGCCTAGACCCTTCATAGTTGTTGTTCCTAATGAAGGGTCTCGGACCAAAATCTTGACTATATCCTTTTCCATAGATTTTTCCTGGCCTGCTGAGTTCCTCCAGCATTGTGTGTGTGTGTGTTGCTTTCACATATAATATTTCACTTTGTCATGTCTCATACCTCTGGAGCATAGGCTCCAATCCATACATCTCAGAATTGCAACAACATCTCCAAGAGCATCAGGACCCAGTGGCCTCTATGAGAGCATTGAATCTCAGCAAGGGAAGCAATCTGAACCAGCTCTTTGTAACCCCTGGTGGGCTCATCTGCTGAATTTTTATTCCCCAATTACTCTGACCTCCCTCTACACTCTGTTTCTCTTCCCTCTTTAATTTGTATAAATATATTTATTTAATATATCTCCACATTATTATCACATTCCCACTTGTCACCTACTCTGCCAGTGCTTTCTGACCCAGCTCATCACCTTCAGCTATTCCCATTGCTGCCAAAATGTGGTTACTCACCTGCCAGGCCCTTTCCCATTTGTTTCTTGGCCTGCACAGATCCCTGATTAATGTATGCTTACATTGTTCCAATCCTTCTGTTTGTCTCACCCATACCTCTGTCTCTCTTTAGGTGCACCAACTGTTGTCTGTCACACTGTGCCTGTACATCATCTTCAGGTTGAGCTTAATGCCTAGATCTTCCCTACAAGTATCTGCATATCAATTCCAGTAGCAGCAATTTAAAAAAAAACAAGAAATAGAATGAAATAAGAGAGCACATCCATGAATTCTCTCATTGTAAAGCCAGTCTTACTTACACACACACACACAAAATGGTGTGAAAAATGGATGTACAGAGATCCCTCTGGCTTTCCGAACAGTACCTCCCATATGGCCAAGCACTCTCAGTAGCCACACACACATTCCAACCTTTGGTTGTCAGTCTCCAGCAGACAAGTATACATCTTGATTAGTGAGTCACTGTATACCTCAACGGGTGACCCTGTCGCACCAAACGAGGTAGCATTTTTGGGTAACTGTCTCTCGCATGCTCACAGACAGACAATCACACTACAACTGCCCTTCATCTCTCTGCCATGTTCTTCGATACTTTGTGTTCCCATCATGTTAGACCTGAACTCAGTCTAATTATGGGGTGCTGCTGAAGTTACTGACCACGTCATTGGGTACATGCAGATCCTGGCCAAGGCCCCAAATATTGTCACTATGACTACACAGAGAATGGATCTGCAGATGAAAGAAGATCTTTATTCGGCACAACAAGCAGGCGTCCTGGTAAATCCATCTCTCTTGGAGACACTCCAGAGAAACCCAATAGAATCTCTTGAAAATCAAAGTGCATGTGAGTTTTATATTAAGAACAAAAGTAACAGCAGATGTTTGAAAGTAATTACAACAGCTACAATGGCAGAGTTTACTTCAATATTTTGAATGCCAACAAATGGTTTCATAATGAGAATGCATCTCAGCTGACAAGACTATCTCTGCATATTCAAACACCTTTGTTGGGAATTCAGATGCCAAAAAGAGCCTTTTGTAGCACGGTATTGAAAGCTAGCTTTCTGCTGACTGTTTGATTATTCCTGCAGCTATTCATGCAGTTTTACATGTAAGACTGTGGAAGTTTTCTGCACTCACTCTAGCTAACTTACATCTTTCCTGTAGTCTGGTGACAAACAATACCTCAAGTAGAACATGAGACAGTACAGCCCCTTCAGCCCATCATGTTGCACCAACCTTTTCACCTACTCCAAGATCAATCTAACCCTTCCCTCCCACATAGCCCTCCATTTTTCAATCATCCATGTGCCTATCTAAGAGTCTCCTAAATGCCCCTAATCAGTCTGTTCCTACTACCATTCCTGGTAGCATACTCCACACACTCACCACTCTGTATATAAAAAAAAAACTACCTCTGACAACCCCTCACCTCCTATACTTCTCTCCAATCACCTTAACCCCTACATACTGTTCATATTCTAGACCTTCACAGTATGGTCTGGGTCAATTTTGACCCAGCCCAAGAATCCCCTCATAACAAGTGTCCATTCCAAATTTTGAACCACAGATCTATATAGAATATATAAATAGCCTATCTGACATTAATAAATGGGTGATTAATCCTTATTTAATGTTTCAGAGATATAAAATCCATTTCAATAGATACAGGTCAAATTTGATACGGGTCAAATGTATAAAAATTTGTAGCACCCATACAAAAGTATAAAATTTTTAAAATATTTTCATTTTTGCACAGTTTGGGTCACTTAAAGAAAAGTCATCAAATATTGGCTAAGTAAAGTTATTTAGGGTGTTTTTACTGCTGTCAAATGTCAATAAGGGTCAAATTTGACCCGAACAGTATGTAATGGTTAAAATGATGCCCTCCCTAATTAGATACTTAGGCCCTCTGAAAAGGAGCTGGCTATCAGCTCTATCAATGCCTTGCTATTAGAAAAGTTCTCTCTACAATCTAACTATTTGCATGGGAATCCTGTAGGAAATGGTCACCATTGCTATTAGTGTGCTGGACAGTGTGTTTAGATCCCATTTTAAGTTTTGAGGGTGATGTACCATCAATAACTCACTCTGAGACGTAAAGGCGAGATATCGGCTTTTATTAACTGGAAGAAGGAACAAGCAGTGAGTGACCACCATACGACATCCTGGAGACTGAGAGGCCGGGCTCAGGCCTTGATCGCCTTTATACAGGGGTCTGTGGGAGGAGCCACAGGAGCAGTCAGCAGGGGGCATGTCCAGACAGGTATATGTAGCTCACCACAGAGGGTGAGTTCTTTTCTCTTCTTCCAAAGCACTCTCTGAGTTGAGGATCATTTACCTTCAGTCCAGTGCTGAAGAGGCTGAAGATCTCTGTGGGACCCCCAAACTCAGCTGCAGGAAGCAGTGCCTGGTGGAATGGGTGGACGGGCTGTTTGGGATATTGAATGTTGCTTCTGCAGTCTGCACAAGGCTGCATGCTGTCCAAAAGATTTGTAGATCCTTTTGGGATGCTTTTTGTAGTTGAACCGTGGATTCTTGTGAGTCAGTTAGGATGTTACACTTCATTAAAGATTCGACAATGCTTTTGGGGTGGTTTCTCTGTCCTCATGGAGAGCTTCTACACACTTGGAATGTATTGTTTGCTTTCGGAGTCTGGTGGCAGACATAAGGGCAGCACAGCTCAGTTACCAGAGCTGTTGGAGTGTGATCAGAGCCTGTGTGCTGAAACATTGACCTGGATAATGCATCGTTACTGGTTTCAAATTTCAGATTTAGATTAGTTCTTGACATATACACCAGGGTGCGATGAAATTCCTTGCTGACATGGAACTCTCAGATTAAACAATATACATGGTAATAATAAATATAACAACTACAATGACCAGCGTAAAGCAACAGAATGTTGCAAGGATTCTAGTGCTATCCTGCCAAGAGATTTGCAGGATTTTGCAGAGGCAATTTTGCTTACATTTCTCTGGTGCTCTGAGTGATTCCCTGACATAACGTGAGATTGGTGCTGGATTTTTGAACCGTTGCTTTCTCACTGCTCAATCATAAGCTGAAACCCTGTGTTTTTAACTTTGTTTGAAGTGTGGTTTAAAAATTAAGGTAAATCTTACATATGACAAAAAATATAGATGATGAACCAAGAGACCTCCTGAGCTGTACAATTCTGCGAAGGCTCAACAATTTTAATCTGGCCTGTATGAAATTAACCAGGTCTGGAACTGAATGGGTTCAGACTAATTTAGTAAGATCCACAAAATTCTGGAAGTGAAGGAGAAGCTAATGTTGCCATGTTTCAAGACCATGTGCAATTGGATCCTGGATTTCCTCACCTACAGACCCCAGTCAGTTTGGATTGGCAACAACATCTCCACGATCTCCATCACCACAGGTGCACTGTGCTTAACTACTGCTCTATTCGCTTTGCACATATGACTGTGTGGCTAAGCACAGCTCCACTGTTATAGGCCGAATCAAAGATTGTGATGAATCAGCGTATAGGAGGGAGATTGAAAATCTGACTGTGTGGTATCATAACAGCAATCTTACTCAATGTCAGCAAGACAAAGGAACTGATTGTAGACTTCAGGGGAAGAAAACCAGAGGTCTGTGAGAGGAATAGAGGTGGACAGAGTTAGCAGATCTAAATTCCAAGGTGTTATTATTTTGGAGGACCGGTCCTGGACCCAGCACATAACTGCAATTATGAAGAAAGCAAGCAGCGCCTCTACTTCCTTAAGGAGTTTGCGGAGATCTGGCAAGCATCTTTGTCAAACTTCTATAGATGTTACGGTATATTCACTGGCTGCATCGCAGCCTGATATGGAAACACCAATGCCCTTAAATGGAAAATCCTACAAAAGTAGTGGATATGGTCCAATCCATCACAGGTAAAGCTCTCCCAACCACTGAGCACATCTACATGAAATACTGTTGCTGGAAAGCAGCATCCATTATCAAGGACATCCACCATCCGCAACTTGCTCTCTTCTCACAGCTGCCATCAGGAAGAAAGTACAAGAGCCTCAGGACTCACACCACCAGGTTCAGAAACAGTTACTACACCATCCCCAACCCCCAAACAACAGAGTCTTGAACTGAAGGGAATAACTTCACTCAACTTCACTTGGCCCATCACTAAAATGTTCCCATAAACAATGGACTCACTTTGAAGGGCCCTTTAACTGACGTTCTCCCTATTTATTGTTTATTTATTATTATTTCTACTTTTTGTCATACACTCTGGTTGAACTCCCTAGTTCATTGTTATTATTCTGTAAATTTATTGAGTATGCACACAAGAAAATTAATCTCACAGTTGTGTATGGTGACTTATATACACTTCGATAATAAAATTGACTTTACTTTGAACTTTGAACTCATGTGGATCTGCAAGTTTGAATCAGTGACCTGTGTTGATGAAAATTACTAGACCTATGGAGTCTTCAGCTTGGATAAAAGTCACCAATATTCAGGCCTGCACTAAGCGCACTAGAATTCACTTAATGGGATGGAGTTTCCATTTACTGTCTGCCCACATGATATTGTAGATGAACCACATAATGCAGCACACCTGCCTCTAATGCTAGAGCTATGATTCTGAATTGAATTGACTTTATTACTTATATTCTTCATATACACTGGTAAAAATCTTTATATCTCCATTCAAATGTGCAATTATAGTAATTCATAATAAACATCATGTACAACAGGATAGTCAATATAACATAGAAATACAGTTGTGTCAGCATGAATTAATCAGTCTGATGGCTTGTTGGAAGAAGCTGTCCCAGAGCCTGTTGGTCCTGGTTCTTCTGCTGCGGTATCGTTTCCCAGATGGTAGCAGCTGGAACAGTTTGTGGTTGGGGTGACTCAGGTCCCCAATGATCCTTCAGGCCCTCTTTACACACTTGTTTTTATAAATGTCCTGAATCATGGGAAGTTCACAACTGCAGATATGCTGGGCTATCCGCACCACTTTCTGCAGAGTCCTGCAAATGAGGAAAGTACAGTTCTCATACCAGGTAGTGATGCAGCCAGTCAGGACCTATTTGCACCTATTGGTTCCTGATAGCAACAACAACTTCCTAGAAGATCTGGTAATCATTATGTTGGAAAAGTCACCAGGTTTTAGACTGTGTATAGGTCCCTCGCATTTCACCATCTATCAGACTCTAGATCTGATACATCTATGTAAAGATCACATAAATCTTGCAGCTAAAAGAAACCAAACCCACTCATGATTGAGTAGCTGAATCCTACTGACCTATAAGTCACTAAGCAGAAATCCAACCTTAGAGATTTTTCATTCGGAAAGGCAAGGCACAACTGAATGTTTTATGGGAATGTATTGCTCTTGGGACATTACAACATGAATCTTGCCTCAACCTGCATGAAATTCAATTTCTATAATATTGGAAAGAACTCAGACCATGAGTTGATAATAGACTTCCTCTGCCAGTCAGAATTTCAGGATCTGTCTATCAAGATTGCTCCAGCAAACAATGTGACCAACGGCGATGTTCTCCAGACAGTTCACAAAACCGCTTCTTTTGCTTCTTTTAATATTTCTTCTTTCAAATTTGGTTCTGCTAGTAAGCTGTGAGTGATTGGAACCTATGATTTACATTATGACTATGTGCTCTGGGGCCAATTGAACAATTTGACACTTGGCTCTCTCCGAGAGAGTTCAGTGGGGTTTGGAGTGAAGTGTGTGGCCTAGAGGCCTGGTACCCTGGAAACAGGGTGCAAGCCTCTGACTGAGGGATCAAGGGTGTGAGCCCAAGATCAACTCCATTGCTTCTCTCTGACTAAGCATCAATCAAGGTTGAAGTCGATGAGGATGAGAGTGGAGGATGGGTATGTCTGCCTGCATTTGATCTGTTCTCCTCTCCTTCATGCTAGCTGTTATCAGAGGACAGTGCGGAGTCTTGGGATCAACATTGCCAGGACTGATCGGAAAGGCTGTGGACTTGTCTTGGGTGACCTTGAGATTCATGGTGTATGTGTTCCTGGATTCTAGTTAATTTTTTTTTGCTGGTTTTGAGTGGTTGATCGGGACAATCGATCCAAACCAGGGTTCTTCGGCAATTAATGGCCCTGGAGCCTGAATTAGCTGGCGGTGTGACGCTGAACTGAACTAAACTGAATACTATGAGGTGGCTCCAGTGGAATTGTGCTGTCGCTCAGGTGATGTAAATCCTCCAAATGACAATTGCCAGCCTTTGCTGTGGCGTGAAAGGAGGCAGCTGATGTCGGGGTGACATTTGCTGGAGGGAAACTGAGCTGGACGTAGAGCACAGCAATGTGGCAATTGTGGAGATGTGCACCAAAGTCGGACCCTGAGCAGATATATGTAAGCACGAGACATTTGAGTGAGTGGCCATGGAAAATGATGAGGAGGCCTGGTGTTGCAATCTGAAGAAAAAAGTTTATGAAAGTGATTTTCAGTGAGGCTGGAGATGTGGGAAATGCACAGCACTGCCCATGTATATTGGCAGGTCTGAGCATGTGGAGAAGGGGCGGGAATGGGGTTGTGCCATTGCCGATGCCCTGAATGTAATTACTGAGGTGGGGCTTTGGGGCTGGTATTGATGCTTAGTATTCCAAATGTTGTCCACTTGCTTTTTGACATTTTCACAATTGGTTGTTTTTTTTCTTCCCCACATTGGGTGTTTGAAGTTTTCTTGTACGGGTTCCATGGCGTTTCTTTGTTTTGTGGCTGCCTGCAGCAGGACGAATCTCAGAGTCGTATTCTCTGAACATACTTTGATAATAAATGTACTTTGAAGTGCTGACTTCCAAGTGTTAATTTAGCTCCTTGCACCAGCAGAGTGGGGAATATGGAAGAACCAGCTGTTGGTGAATGACACTGGTAAAGGTTGCAGAATAATAGACTTCAGAGAGATTTGTAAATCAGAGGAGGTGAATAAAATCTCAAAGTAGCAGAAAATAGCAAAAAAAAATTCTGAGAATGAGAATGCAAGATACAAGATTAAAAGGACCAATTTTCTCAAGCTGGAAAATTTAATGTTGACACCGAAGGTTGTAAGGTGCCTTCAGAAGATGTGATTTGTTATCTTTGACAAAGTGTAAGACTCGCTGTCATCAGTAACTCGCCTTCAATCCTCAATATTGAGGAATGGAGTCCCATTATTATAGGACTTTGTTTAAACACATTCAGAATTGAATTCGAGACTGATACCATCAGATACACGAACACTGTTGACCTTACTGAAATGTGACACTAGTTTGCAGCACTGTTATCTGCTTTACAGTCCAGCAAATAGGGAAGAACTGCCAACAACAAAAAGAAACAAGAAGTGTATCTATCAGAATAGAGTCAGAGGAAATTTACCACCCAAAGGGAAAACACTTTCCTGATCGCATCTGGACTATCAAGGTGCTCTTCCCGGGCTAATTCCAGTTTCCAGCAGCTGGTCCATAGCCTGACAATAGACAGCCCTTCATGCTGCAGCTGTATAAAACTGCTAGGCTGCATTTGCATTATTGTCTTCAGCTCTAGTTGTCTCATTATAGGAAGGACATGGAGGTTTTGGAGAAGATTCTGAGGGATTCACAGTTGGAGTGTATAAGCTGTAAGGGAAAGTTTGATAAACACATTTTTTTTTTTCCCTGGAATGTTGGAGACTGAGGAGCAACCTATTAGAAATGTATTAGATAATGTGAGGCATAGATAGTTTGAAGTTCAAAGTAAATTTATTATCATGGTGTCACCATGTACTGTGCTGAGAATCATTTTCTTGTGGGCATTCACTATAGAGCAAAGAAATGCAATAGAATCAATGAAAAACTGCACACAAAGACTGATTACCAGTGTACAAAAGAAGGCAAACTGTGTAAATACAAATAAAAATAATACATAAATAATACTGAGAACATGAATTGTACATTCCTTGAAAGAGAGTCCATAGATTGTGAAATCAGTTCATTGTTGAGTTATCCACACTAGTCAAGGAGCCTGATGGTTCGAAAGTTCAAAGTAAATTTTATTATCAATGTTCATATATGCCACCATATACAACCATGAGATACATTTTTCCTGTGGGCATACTCAGCAAATCTATAGAATAGTAACTATAACAAGATCAATGAACAATCACTTGGAGTGGAGAAGACAACAAACAGTGTAAATGCAAACATAAATAAATAGCAATCAATAATGAGAACATGAGAGAGAATGAGATAAAGAGTCCTTAAAGTGAGATCATTGGATTGTGAGAACATTCCCATGAGGAGGAATGTGAGTTTAGTTATCCCTTTTTATTCAAGTGCCTGATGGTTGATGGATAGTAACTGTTTTTGAAGCTGGTGCTGTGAGACCTGAGGAGGGGTAATAACAGTTCCTGAACCTAGTGGTGTGGGAGCTAAGGTTCCTGTGCCTCTTTCTGATGGCAGCAGTGAAAACAGAGTATGACCTCGATTGTAGGGGTCCTTGATGCTGCTTCCTTGTGGTAGCACTCCTTGTAGATGTGCTCAGTGCTGGGGAGGACTTTATCTTTGATGGTCTGGGCTGCATCCATTACTTTTTGTAGGCTTTTCTGTTCTTGGGCAATGATGTTTCCATATCGGACCATAAAACACCCAGTCAGGATTCTCTCCACTGTGCATCTATAGAAATTTGTCAAAGGTTTGGAAAATCTGTGCCATCTATTAGGAAAGTACAGGCACATGATTTTTTTGTAATGGCACTTACGGGCTGGTCCCAGGACACCAAGGAATTTAAAGTTATTAACCCTCCCTCTTCTTCTCTGATCTCCTAATGAGAGCTGACTCATGGACCTTCAGTTTCCTCCTTCTGTGGTCAATAATCAGCACTTTGGCTTTGATGACATTGAGTAAGAGGTTGTGTGGTGACACCGTTCGACCAGATTTTCACTCTCCCTCCTATATGCTGATTCATCACCATCTTTGAGTAAGCAGATAGGATAGATAATTAGTAGGTAAAATAGATAGTTAGTAGGTGTTATCTCATAGTTAAAATATCAAATCCTTGAGGGTATAACATTTGTGGAACCACAGTGTGAGTTTGCCAATGTATTCCCTTGGTAACAGTTGCATGACCTTGGGACTAGTTACTGTCGTTTGTTTGGATGAATACCTGTCAGCATATCATTTCTTCAGTAATAACAGCATACATATGGGCTATAAACAAATAGAATTTCAGTTTTTATATTAAGAAAATAAATGAATAGTACTAAATGGAGGTAGAGAGTGATTGTTTTTATCATGAATCAGTCAAGAGAGAGAAGACCAACAAGTGGGATTATTTGCAAGGTCGGAAGGGAGAATATGGATATTACAATTCCATGTGCTGAATGGCACCCAGGGCCTTTTCAGCTAGTCTTCCAAGTGGGCTTAAATATTCAAATTCTGTACAATCCTGTGTGAGACCTTGACTGCAGTTTTGAGACAGAATTGGAGACAGCAGGTGCCGTGGGCGCTGTGCCCAATTGAACTGAGCATGGTGCAGCCTGCAGAGTTGAATGGGCAGTCTGCCCAGTTATTCTGGGCATTGTACTGCCTACACAGCAAACCAGAAAGTGAACCACTCGAACAAATGGTCCTGGATGATTTTCAATATTTTTTTTGTTCTGTGCTACCCACCTCCCGTAACCTGAAAACAACTCCAACTCCCCCACTCCACTGTTGGATCACCTTGCCTTCCCTTCGGCTCCCTTCCCCACCCCACCTAGCAGGCTGGCTTGCTCTTAAAGCTGTTCAATTTGCACATGAAACAGATTGTACTCCTTTGATTTCATGACTGTGTTTACACCTATTGAAGAAGCTCCTCAATATGTCACAAACAGCAAGAACACTTATGAGGTAATCCAGAAATGTTACATTGATCCTCCAATATGGGATAATCATTAACCTGATGCAGACAAAACCTGCTATACCATTGGTTAGCAGACACTAATGGCCTTGGGCTGATTGCCAGCTGAGCAGAAGTTACCCACAAAAGACTTGGTCAAAATCTTAAAAACTGTTCTCTCAGCTCCCTTAGATGGACAGATTCTAATTATGTTGGATATCTGAGTGGAATGGAGTAACTTGATTCATTGATCTGTGCCAGACTCTTTGAATGACCTTGCAGCAATGAAACCATCCAGACTAAAGCCTCCATGGACCCTTCAGCTGTGTTTTCAACCCATACTCTTTGCTACTACAGTGTATGGGATGGGACTATGGGAGCAGGGGTTGAGGTGTTTGCTTCTTTGCCTAAAACTTACTGTCTCACACCAAATCCCACTTCAGATGAAATGTGGAAGCCAGGCAACGATGCCTTTGCACCAGGCCGGTGAGTGTCCTGCTGTCATCATTCAGACAATGGACAGATTTTAACTCTCAGCACTTCTGGGTGCATTGCCATTATGGCACAGATAAAGGCCCTTCAGCCCATCACAACTATGCAGAACACCAAGGCAACACACTCACACAATTCTGGAAGAACCCAGCAGGCCAGTCGACGTTTCAGGCTGCAACCCTTCTTCAGGACTGGAAAGGAAGGGGAGAAGTCAGAGTAAGAAGGTGAGGGGAGGGGAAGAAGAAGCACAAGGTGGCAGGTGATGGGGGGGGGGACGTGTAAAGTAAAGAGCTGAGAAGTTGATTGGTGGAAGGGATAAAGGGCTGGAGAAGGGGGAATCTGACAGGAGAGGATAGAAACCATGGAAGAAAGAGAAGCAGGATGAGTTCCAGATGGAAGTGATGGACAAGTAAGGAGATAAGGAGAGAGAGGCAAATGGGAACGGGGAATGGTGAAGGAGAAGAGGAGGGGGCAATTACTGGAAGTTCAAGAAATAAATCTTCATGCCATCAGGCTAGAGGCTACCCAGACAGAATATAAAATATTGCCCCTCTAACCTAAGTGTGGCCCCATCACTGTAGTAGAAGAATTAAAATGGGTGGCTACCGGAAGATCCCGCTTTTGCCCCTAAACAAAAACCTATATGTAACGCCCTGTAAGGTTTCACTGCTACTGTAATGGTCCCTATGTAATTTATCCCCAGTAGTGTTTGAACCTGAAGAGTTAGGTGAGGGTGTACAGAGGTTTCAACTGGAGAGGTTGGCCTACGTAGCACCGGGGGAATGGAGTGTGACCCTACCATTTGGAGGAGCTATGTCACTGCCTTTTGCACCTGGATTGGACTTTATGCTTTGCATGAAGAGTTGGCGAATGATCTCAACGTCATGAGGACATGACTAAATTTGGTGGGGAGAGAGTGTAACACATTTTAAGAATTCATTGTTAATGTAATAGCCTCTATGTACTGATTCATTGTTAAGGTAAAGGTTTCTCTGTAGCAGCAATGTTTGGGTCATGACTGAAGATAACGTGGGCTTTAGAGTGTGCGCCATCCAATGAGAGGCATGTTGTTCTTCCTCGTGGGTCTGAGAGAAGGGATTTCATAGTCTTTTATCGGCAAGAGATGAAGAGGGAAGACGTGAGTAGAGAGTTGGTAGACCACCAGACAGAGTGGACTAGGAGCGAGGGTCCAAAGGTCAGCGATGCTTGGAGGAGATCGATGGGAAAGACTGGAATTTGGCTGGGCCAGATGCTGTCTTCCCCTAGACAAACACGTGCTGGCCGAACCTAAGGGTTAAAATTGTGGGGGTATCGTTGCAAGGTTGATTCCATTGAATGCTATGTGATTGCCCTGGGCATTGAATCAGTGGGTTGTGTGTTTAAGTCTGTGCTGGTATGGATGCTGCCAGGGTGGAGCAGTGGTGCGCCTCCATTGGGTTACCGGTAAAGAATGCATGCACGTTGAGTGGGATGAATATTCATACCCCAGATTAATTATTAATTTGATTTCTGAGTACGTACTGTTAAGACTGTTGGCAAAGTTGAGGTTGTAGCGCAGAGGTCTGATAAAATGGCAGGCTCAGACCTTGTTTTAGTTCAGACTATAGCACTGACTTAACGGCAGTGGATCTGCCCATTTCTATCGGTGCCCCAGGTGAGACGGGGCCATGGCTGGTCCATACCGTAAGGGAGGAGGGGAATGTAGTGGAGCAGGCCAAGTCACAAATTGAACTTCCCATAGCTGGGGGCAGAGACTTTAGAGACAGGGTTCTATCATTTCTGAGGAGAGAGGGGAAGGAGTGGTCAGATTTGGAAAGTTTAATTAATCTCCATCCCCCACTGAAGGGTGAAAGTTCTGAGTTAGCATCAGCCTCCATGATGAATATGTGGCCCAGTGCACAGGCAGTGGTTTCCCACCGGAAGCTAAGAATATTCTCTGGAATAACGCCCATCCCTGAGGGGAAACAGGAGTAAGAGACCTGGGCAGAGCAGACCTCTCAGTTCTTAGATGAGTGGCAGCGCTCTGATCACGTAAAGCGACAGGGATTGGTTGAAAGTTTGAGGGCGTTGGCCGCTGACATGGTGAAAACACGCCAACCCTCAGCTACCCTTGCGGATTATCTGGGCGCCTTTGGTACAACAGGAAGCCCGCAGGAGCTCATGGCGGGGTTTCAAAACAGGCATCAGGAGAAGGGGGCCAAGCTTTCCACTTACATTTTTCGACTCGAGAGGCAGCTAAATTGTTTGCGCTGCAGAGGGGTCGTTCAGGCGGCTGAGGTGGATCAGTTCAGAATGGACCAGGTAGCCACGGGTGCCCAGACCCATGACCGGATTGCGAGGGGTCTCCGACAGTCTCGTAAGACGCGCCCCCCTCCCTCATTTGTTCAGCTGATCAGAGAGGTGCAGGAGGAGGAGAACGCGTCAGAGGCGCAAAAGGACTCGGTCAGCAGGGTACAGTCCTCGGTAGTAGCCCCTTGAGTTGACGTGACCATGACTATTCAAACCCGGGTGATGGTAAAGGCGATTGTGGCAGAGCTGAGAACTGAGTTGTCCCGGTTGTTAACAGCAGGTGTGGACCCTCCGTATGATAGGACAGGTAGAGAGGGCCCACCCACCAAGGGGACGGACTACGCAGAGGGCTGCATATGGCCAGGGTTCCTTGAGAAGAGGGGCGGTCAGTAGCTTCTGCTATAACTGTGGGGAAGAGGAACACTTCTGGCAGGAATGTGAGCGGCAGGAAGCCCCTCGGAGAGCGAGCCCCCGGGTGCCTAAGCAGGGAGAAGTGTCGGGAAACTTAGAGGAGACCCAGTGAGGGAATGGCCTGGTGTCTCTGGGGGAACACGTTCCCAGCAATGTACCAAGGAGCTCCCGATAGCAAAAGACCCTATTCCTGAAGGCTTAGTGAGACCATGCTCCAGTGTGTCGCTCCAGATAGAGGGTATTTACGCTAAAGCCATTCTCGACCCTGGGTTGCAGGTCACATTGTTTTACCATTGGTTTTACAAACAGTATCTGAAGCATTTACCATTGATACCTTTCAGTGCACTGGAGATCTGGGGGCTTAGTGCTAATGATCATCCATATTTGTCAGTGAAGTTGGAGTTCTCAGAGGCCAATGTGGGAGTGTCTGAGGTTCTTGATACATTACTGCTGGTGTTTCCGGACCCTGTTGAGACAGGCGGTGTTTCAATTCTGGTGGCGACCAACACCCATCTTGTGAGGAGGCTCATGGGAGCCTGTAAATAGAAGGCTGGCGGGAGCTTTCTGGGAATATTGTCCATGCACCCAGGGTTTCAAATTTGTTTTGAGGAACTGCGCAGCAGCATTGGGCTGGTACTGAATTTAAACAAGGAACTATGTGGTTCACACAGTTGAAACTAATGGTGTTATGGCCCGGGGGAGTAGCGAGTGTGATGGGGACCCCCAAATTTCCCAGAGTGCCTGAGGGCGAGGCTTCCTTAGTGGACGTGTTAGAAGACCATGAGGGAGAGTTAGGATTTCCTGCTGGGGCTCTGGTGAGGCCCAAGCTGCAGATGCCCTCAGTTGTACAGGCGAGCTGGATGGCTGTGATTATCAGGAACACTACGAATCTGCTCTGCTCCCGGTGAGACAAGCCAGGAAGAAACTATTGAAAAAGGGAGGAAAGTTGACAGCTGAGTCATTCAACTTCGGGGACTCCCCAGTGCCTGCGGGTTGGAACAGCAGTTTGATAGAGAAAATGTTGAAGCTGGAAGGTGTCTTTTCCACTGACGAGTTTGATGTGGGTTGTTCCAAGAGCACTCGTCACACTATCCAGGTGACCGAGGACACCCCGTTTAGAGAAAGGTTGCAGCAACTGGCCCCTGCAGACAAGGAAGACGTTCAGCAGCATTTGTGTAAGTTGAAGGAAGTTGGGATCATCACCGAGTCCCAAAGCCACTATGTGTCCCCAATAGTAGTGACCAGAAGGAAGAATGGGAAGGTATGAATGTGTGTGAACGACAGGACTCTGAACAGGCGTACCATCCCCGACCAGTACACGGTCCCGAGAATCGAAGATGCGCTGGCCTGTCTGAATGGTGTGAAGTGGTTCAGTGTGCTGGATTTGAGGAGTGGATATCACCAGATCCCCTTAAGGGAGGCTGACAAAGAGAAGATGGCATTTATATTTCCCCTGGGATTCTTTCAGTTCAAAAAGATGCCCCAGGGCATATCAGGAGCCCCTGCAACCTTTCAGTGGGTCACAGAAAAAATGGCGGGATATATGAACTTGCTTGAGGTATTGGTGTATCTGGATGACCTCATAGTGTTTGGCTCCACCTCAGAGGAACAGGAAGCAAGGCTACTGAAGGTGCCCGGCTACCTGAAAGCTGAAGGGTTAAAACTGTCTCTTGACAAGTTCCAGTTCTGTGAAACATCTGTTAGCTATTTTGGGCACATAGTCCCACAGATGGAGGAGCTACAAATCCAGCTAAGATAGAGATGGTGACCACTTGGCCAAGGCCCCAGACTGTAAGCACTGCACTAGTTCCTCGGGTTCTGTGGTTACTTTTGGAGGTTCATGAAGGGCTATGCCAAAGTGAGTCACCCATTGAATCCGCTTCTGTGTGGTTACTCTCCCTTGGGGAGGTAAGGGAGGGGGAGAAAAGGACAGGAGGGTTGAGAGTATCTTAGCCCACCTGAGACCTTTTGACAGAGGTGGGATATAAAATGTGACGAGGCCCTTCAGTCGCTGAAGGAGCTGCTGACACAGGCGCCAGTGCTGGCTTTTGCAGACCCCCGATTTCCGTATGTATTGCACACAGATGCCAGCTGAGAGGTCCTGTATCAAGATCAGGGCACGGGGTTGGGACGTGGCATTTGTCAGCCAGAGTCTGTTGCCCTCCAAGAAAGCTATCCCACGCACAAGCTGGAATTGCTGGCGTTGAAATGGACGGTGGTAGATGAGCTGAGTGACTACCTCGACGGGGCCAAGTTTGAGGTGAGGACGGACAACAAACCCCTAACTTAGATCCTGACCTCGATGAAAATGGATGCCACAGGCCATCAGTAGTTGGCAGTGTTATCTGCCTATGATTTCAGCCTGAAGTACCGACTGGGAAGCCAGAATGTTGATCCGGATACTTTGTCCCAACGGGTGTATGAGGGACTGGACAGGGATGAGGAGTGGGAGAGCGTTCCTTCCCCTGGGGTGAAGGCCATGCGTCAGTTTGCCATCACCGTGAAGGCAGAGCGAAAGGAGAGGCAGGATCGAGCAGTGGATCAACTGTGGGCTTCTGATGACGCCATCACCCAAGTTTACCGTACCCTGACTGCTCTGAGGATGAATCAGCTGGCAGAATTGAGTTCTGGGGAAGTGCCAGCTGCTCAGTGAGGTGGTCCGGGCATTGGCGCTGTTTGGTCAGCGGTCGAAAAGGGAGACACGGCTCAGGTGGAGAAGACGAAACGCGCTTCTGTGCCTCCATTACTGAGAGAATGGCCTTGTTTGGAGTTGTAGAACCAGATCTTATACTGGGTCACGTCACCCCCGGACCGACCTTGGCATTGCCAGCTGGTCTGCAAGAGTACTATCGGAGGATTGTGTTGAAGTCACTTCATGATGATTCTGGACATTTGATAGTGGAAACGATGGGTTGCTCAGACACTGGTTTTACTGACCGTGGATGAAGTCAGAGGTCAAAGAACACTGCAAGTCGTGCATTCACTGCATACGATGGAAGACACTGCCTATACGGGCAGCTCCCTTGTCCCACTTGTAGAGTGTGGGGCCTCTGGACCTGGTCTGTATGGGTTTCCTGTCAATAGAACCTGATGCCAGCAACACAGCGAATGTCTTAGTCATCACAGACCACTACACCAGATATGCACAGGCTTTTCATACCAAGGACCAGAGGTGTCTATGGTGGCAAAAGTGTTATGGGAAAAGTATTTCATTTATTATGGCCTCCCCAGGTGGATACACAGTGACCAGGGACAGGATTTTGAGGGCAGGTTCAGCCATGAGTTACTGGGTATGCTTGGAGTTGAGAACTTGAGGACCATGCCCTATCACCCACAGGGTGATCCCCAGCCCAAGATGTTTAATCGGACCTTGCTAGACATGCTTGGGACCCTGGAGATCAGCAAGAAGAGCAGGTGGAGTCATCATATTGGACATCTAGTTCACAGTTACAACTGTACTTGAAATGAAGCTACTGGGTACTTGCCATCTTATCTGATGTTTGTTTCAAAGGCGAGGTTGCCCATTGACCTTTGTTTTGGGACTAACGAGAGTGACTTATCTGAAGTATGTGTCTGACATGAGAAGAGAGCTGAAAAGGGCTTGTGTATCAGCTGGGGTCGCAGCTGCCAAGCAGAATCAAGGAAATAAGAGGAGGTATGATCAAAAGGTGAGGTTCTTCTCACACCTGCCAGGAGATCGGGTCCTCATAAGGAATTTGGGACTACCTTGGAAACTCAAATTGGCGAACTGCTGGGCAGCTAAGCCCTATATGGTGGAGAGTCAAATGTCAAACCTACCAGCTTTGACATTATTACAGGTGAAACCAGAGGATGGGAATGGGCTTGAGCAGATTCTCCACCGGAACCACCTGCTGCCCCTGGGACAAGAGGTGCAGGTAGAGCGAGAGCCCGACTTGGAGCCTACACCTCGTAAGAGGACTCTGCGGAAACGCGGGGTGGCTACAGGGCCCACAGCAGGAGAGATTAAGCTGACTCGCACCTCAGAGAGGGATACTGATTCAGATGGTGAGGACCTGGATGTGCGGTATATGCCGCCTTTTGCTAACTCCCCATTGATTGAGGAAGAGGCTGCCCGCTGAGTCAGGTGGGAAAGGGGAGTCTGTCTGTGGGCAGCCTGGGTTGCAGCAGAACCCTGCAGGAGATGATGCGGGGGTTGGCAACAGGACAGAGGGATCCAAGTTGCAGGTGGGCACGAGTAATAGTTCCGGGGAGGCTCACCAGGTTGGCCGGAAGTATTCCAGTAGCGTCTGAACCTGAAGAGATAGGTGAGGGGGTGCGGAGGTCTCAGAATTAGGAGTCCACTGGATAGACTGACCTACATAGCACCAGCGGAGCAGAGTGTGACCCTACCATTTTGAGGAGCTATGTCACTGCCCTTTGCACCTGGATTGGACTTTATGTTTTGCAGGAAGGGTGGGTGAATTATCTCAATGCCATGAGGACATGACTAAGTTTTGTGGGGGGAGACTGTAACACACTTTACGATATCACTGCTAAAGTATTGGCCTCTGTATAATGTTTCACTGCTAATGTAATGGTTTCTCTGTAGCAGCAATGTTTGGGTTATGACTAGAGATACCGGAGAACTTTGGAATGTAAGCTAGCCAATGAGAGGCATGGTGTTCTTTCTTGTGGGTCTGGCAGCGGGGATTTTGAAGTCTTTTGTCGATGAGAGATGAAGAGAGAAGACACGAGTGGAGGGAGTTGGTAGACTACCAGACGGAGTGGACTAGGAGCAAGGGTCCAGAGCTCAACGATGCTCGGAGGAGGTCGATGGGGAACGAATGGACAGAAAAGTGAGCTCCATCGTGCACATTAGATAGTTTCACTAAGATGGGTCCTGACGAAGGGTCTCGGCCCGAAACATCGACAGTGCTTCTCCTTATAGACGCTGCCAGGCCTGCTGTGTTCTACCAGCATTTTGTGTGTGTTGTTGTTTGAATTTCCAGCATCTGCAGATTTTCTCGTGTTTGCCTTTTTCTTTTTGTTTCCTTTACTAACCCTATAGTCAGATTAAGATTTATAAAGTTCAATCATTCAAATGCATACCGTGTACTGTCTGATATTTTGCGGTGTGGATTTGTAACTGGGCAACACATCACGCGGCATCCACACAAACGAGATTTCTCAGTTTGGCTGGGCCAGAGGCTGTCTTCCCCTAGATAAACACGTGCTGGCTGAACCTAAGGGTTACATATACACTCTTGTTTTAGATGTCTTGCTCCGAGGAAAACATTTCCTACCATCTACTTTTTATCTACCCCTCATCTGGTACACCTCATACCTCTATCAGGTCATTCACCAGCCTCCTCTACCCCAAAGTAAAACAATGTTTACACCACACTTGGAATATAGTGTACAGTTCTAGTTGCCTCATTGCAGGAAGGATGTGGTAGCAGTAGAGAGAGTACGGAAGAGATTCACCGAGATATTGCATGGAACATAGAATTGTAACTTTAAGCAGAGACTGACAGGCTAGAGTTAATCTCACTGGAATTTAGGAGGCAGAGGAGTACCTTAGAGAGGTTTACAAAGGTATTAGGAGAATAAAATGCTTCATGCCAGACAACATCCAGGAGAATCACCTTTGGAACTATGAGCCTAGAAAGCTTATTTCTGGAAATAGTAGCAAAAGTGCCCCTCTGGAACTCACAACCATCTCCACAAACAAGAACATTTTCAAAAAGTGACACCTCAAAAAGAATCTTCTTTGGGAACTTTACCATCGAGACTTACCTTCTTCTCGTTACTGCAGTCGGGGAATAGGTACAGAATCCTGTTTCAGGAACAGCTTCTTCTCCTCCACCATCAGATTTCTCAACAGTCCAAAACCCCATGAACAGTACCTCTCTATGCCTTTTTTGCTCTAATCATTTATTAGTGTAATTTATAGTAATTTCTATGTCTTTATATTGTATTGCTGCCACAAAACAACAAATTTCACAACAGATGTCAGTTATAATAAACCTGATTCTTATTCTGATAGGAATCTTGGAAATTCCATTCAATCACCAGCAATTGTCATTCCACCAATTGCCTGGCTCCATGGGAAATTTCCAAACAATGCTTTTGTTTCTCTCTACACATTCTCAACCTGGCAATATTGACAATGGGACTATGAAGCTCTTGAAATAAAATTGCAGCCTGCTTCACTTTGTGAAGCCAGGATGAGGTTGTCACTCACTTTCAAGGATGCATGTATGCTGCATACCTCAAGGTAAATTCATGTCTCTGCCTTCTGAACATTAATTGGCTGTTATGGTACATTCTCTGCTAGTTCTCAAAAATAACTTACTATAAAGCATGAATGATACAAGGAAGCAAAGCAATTCTATAAATAATTTGATGCTGACACAAAAGCATCTTCTTTTTGTTTGCTGCATCCTGATTCAGTTGAACTGGTATTTGAACTGAACATTTATCTAGGAAGTTAAAGTTTAAAAAAATACAGTTAAAATAAAATATAAAAGAAAGCAATTTCAGATGAAGCAGAACAAGTGTCATAAAAAGAGAAATAGAGAGTAAAGAGATACCAAAATGACTGGAGATGCTCCCAAAAGTAAAGCAATAATCAATGCTGAAGTTATTTCCTGCAGCTATGAGCAATGTCTGCTGTTCCTTTTCTCTTTTCTAAGATCAGTTGTTTCTCTCTGGAATTTTTATGTGCAATTCCTTTGCATTTCCAAATTAAACTCCTTGTTTGAGTTTGACGTTCTGAAACACAAACTTGAAGGGCTTCAGTAGTGAGTCCCACAAAGCAAACTCAAGCCTCAAGATGTACGTATTGAAACTCTGCCTCTTCACGATGAAGATTCAAAGCTTTATTGTAGCTTGCAGCCTCCCAATGTTCATATAGAATGATTTATTTTTGTTATGCTTGGCTTGCTGTCCATGTAATTCAGTAGCATTTAATCTCTCTAGGTAATACCACTGTAAATAACTGTTTCACTCCTTCCCTGCACTCAAGTTGATCTCACAGTCCTGACATAGCTAACTGCCTGATCAAGATAAGTACATCCTGAACTGTGGGGAATTTTAATTCAAGTAGAACATTCTGATGTACAATTCTCATTTCTTTATAAAGAAATAAATGTATCATTTCCGGAAGAACTAGAGATGTATTCCTTGGGATCCAGCAATATTACATTCTATTGACTGTTGAGAAACATATTAATTAGGGAAGAATCAAGCATAGGGAAGGGGAATAGAAGGGCATATGCAAAGCTCAGTAGGGACCTAAGCATCCAGTGTTAAGAAATAAATTGACTGAGTAATATGTAAATTGCTTTTAGTACGTATTTTTTAAGCCCCACTTTGAGATGTTCCAGCCTGCTGATACGTAACCAAGAAAATGCTTTTACGGACAGTCAAGGTTGCACACAGTTTGGATCTCCTTATTTAAGAAAAGATAAGCTTGTTTGAGAAAAAGTGTAAAAAAGTTTCAATAGATTGATTTTTGGGATAAACAGATTGTCCTGAGGAAAAATTAACTAAACTGGTGCTAACTGGCATTTAGAAGAAAGCAAGATGATCTGATTACTAAAAGATTCCAAGGAGGTTTGACACGTCCTTGACTAAACATTTCTTAAATGTTGTTTCATAAACATGAGAAAATCTGCTGATGCTGGAAATCCAAATCAACACATACAAAATGCTGGAGGAACTCAGGAGGACAGGCAGCATCTATGGAAAAGAGTAAATAATGAGTAAAGAGTAAGCAAAAGGAGTTTTGATCAAAATCAAAAAACATAGCACAAAATGTTAATATCCCTCGTGCCAATGGGTCGTGAGCACTTGCTCGAGACTGCATTAATGTTGTGAATGTCACAGGTTTGTCACGCAGGAGTGTTCAATGAGCAACCTCCTTCCTCGATGTTTCAGCGATTTGCTCACTATATCTTTGCAGGGCTTGGTGATGGCTTCTAGCATCCTAGAGTCACCCACTCGCACTCTCTGGATACTATCTTGGAGTCCAGGACAGGCCTTTTCACATGATCTAAAGCCAGTGACTGCTTCTTTCTGCTACCTCTGATGGTTTGCCATTGAGTCTGACCATGGATCCCTGGCTCCTTCAGCAATTTGATGGTGGGTGTGGCTATAAATCCCCTACAGCCCACTTCCACAGGACAAACTTCGGTTTTCCAGTCCCATCACTGGCTTCAGCTGCAAGCCTAGCCCCTTGCTCCCATGTGCTTCAGCCACTTAATCCTCTCACGGGACTGTGAGTTCCATGATGTAGACTATCTGTAATGTATTAGTCCAGAGAACTAAGATCGGTGGTAGTAATTTCCAGTGGAAAAGTGAGGTATTTATTGACATCCTCCAGCATCTTCCAGTCATGGGCCATGTTCATCTATTCTGTTTCCGGCTTAGGAGGGAAATTAGTTGGTCTTTTCCCATCCTCCCAGACAAATACCTGTACTACCTGTGTCAGAGTTTTAACCGTTCTGGGGGGGCGGGGACGAAGAGTTGGTTGCTGTTCTCTTGGTCACAATTGCCACTGCTAGACTATTCAAGACCTGGTTGTGACGCCATGTGTATCTGCTTTGTGTGAGGCGATTGTTGCAGCTTGCCAGGATATGGCTGAGGTTTACCGGAATCGGGTTCAGCGGACAAGCTAGGTCCTCACCGAACCACTGGTGGAGGTGTATTTGTGAGGGAAGCTCTGATGAGAAAGCTAAGTCTGATTGCCTCTATCTCTCATATGTACTTCCAGCTGATTTTGTTCCTCTCAGTGTTTTCCCACCACATCCATTGCCCCTGCTTAACCAGGAAGACAGCCTTTGCTCTTCTGTCTGACTATTCTTGTCCCAATACTTCCTCGACAACCACCTTCCTTCGCTCTGGAATTGTGGCCTTGCACCAGGTGGGTCCACTTGCTGTCAGACCAAAACCTCCCCCCACCCAGTAGGACTTGCCCCACAATGTCTCTGTGCCTAAGGACTGCAGTTGCTTACTGCACTGCATCAGCAGTGGCCCATTTCTTCCCAGTTGAAAAGGTCCGTCCAGCATTACTGTTGGTCTTGTCACCGGAAAATTTGAAATCATCTGTAGACACACCTCAGAACACTTGACTTCCTCTGTAAGGCCAGTGAAAGGTAGTTCAAGGATTCCTTTCTGTTACTGAGACACCCTGGGACACCGAGCCACTTCTTTATGAACAAAGTGATGGTTCGCTTGAGCTTCTTCACGATTGTTAGTGGGGCCCTCATAGAGAGTGAGTAGCCACATCAGCCAGAGTTTTTGAAGCTGCATGGTCTTGTTGATGTTATCCAGGCCATTGGTGATGTGTTGCTTCAGTCGCTGCACCTGCTCTTCTTCCATGAGACTGGTGTTGTACCATCTACCCAGGCTTTTGACTGGCTGACCAGCCACTGTTGGAATTGGGTCATCACCATTGAGAAATGTATTAATTAGGTGTTACAAGGGGGCATTAGGAGCGGACCCAAGTGCAGGACACAAACACAGAGGTAATATAAACAGAACTGAGTTTATTGAGAGTTAGTAGGAAGGCCAGGGAGTGAGGAAAAAATGTCACCATGGACGTAAACATTGGATAACAAATGGTAAAACCTGGACTAGGACCTGGACTCGGAACCTGGATCTGGGCTCGGACTTGGAACTCGGACCTCGACTCGGACTCGGAGCTTGGATCTTGGTTTGGAGCCTGGAACTTTTACAAGGACCACAAGCCTGGACTTGAAGGACTTGGACAACAGGGAGTCAGAATACCCAACTCGGAGTAGCAGCAAACAGCTGGACCTACTCAGTTGGACTACGAGGAGACAGACCACATAACGACAGTCCATTCTCAGGCTCAGAGTGGCGGCAAAATGGCCTGTAACACTCAGCTGGACGACAGGGTCTCGACTCGACCCTAGGAACATGACTTAGGCTTGGAACTGGACTTGACTTGGGCTCGGAACTTGGCTTGACTTGACCCAGGAACAGCGGATGACAGGCTCACTACTCGACCCAGGAACTGCAATCCCAGTTTCCCTGACACAACCCAGTTTCAGCTGGCCACAAAAACGACAGAATTCGTATCTTACTCAGAGTAGTGGCAAAACAGCCGGCAACCCAGCTGGACACAAAAACGACTGAATTCGCTAAGCAGCCACAGCACTGAAGCAACTAGAGTCCACGATTCTCGGTGGCCCTGAGACGAGCATAGCCGCATTGCTGAAGTGGCTGGCTTCCACTGACTGGTTACCGGAGACGAGCTTTTGATGACGGTCGAGCAAACGAGTAGCTGTAACCCAGAGCCTTTTATGTTGCCGGTACGAAATGAAGATCAGGTGCCTAATGGAACACGGGGAAAAGGAAATAACTGGAATGAGGAGTCCACAGACCGGACCATGACATTAGGGAAGAATCAAGCATAGGGAAGGGGAATAGAAGGGCATATTGCAAAGCTCAGTAGGGACCTAAGCATCCAGTGTTAAGAAGTAAATTGACTGAGTATTATTTAAATTGCTTTTAATACGTATTCTTTAAGGCCCACTTTGAAATGTTCTAGCCTGCTGATACGTAACCAAGAAAATGCTTTTACGGACAGTCAAGGTTGCACACAGTTTGGATCTCCTTATTTAAGAAAAGATAAGCTTGTTTGAGGAAAAAGTGTAAGAAAGTTTCAATAGATTGAGTCTTGGGACAAACAGATTGTCCTGAGGAAAAACTAACTAAATTGTTTTTTATTGGAACTTAGAAGAAAGCAAGATGATCTAATTACTAAAATATTTCAAGGAGGTTTGACACATCCTTGAGTAAACAAAAAGTGTCCTGATGGAGGGTCTGGTCCCAAAATGTCAACTGTTCAAAGTTCAAAGTAAAATTTATTATCAGAGTACATAGATATCAACACATATTATCCTGAGATTCTTTTTCTATGGGCCAACCTTAGCAAATCCATAGAACAGTAACTGTAAACTGTAAACAAAATATGCAAATGCAGATATAAATACATAGCAATAAATAATGAGCATGAAATAACAATATAACAGAGTCTTTAAGTGAGTGTAGCTAAACTCTTTTGTTCAAGAGCCTGATGGTTGAGAGGTAGTAACTATTCTTGAGCCTGGTGTTGTGAGTTCTGAGGCATCTGTACCTTCTGCCTGATCAGAGTAGCAAGAAAAAAACATGGCCTATGTGGTGAAGATCTTTCATGATTGATGCTGCCATTCTATGACAATGTTTCATGTAGATGTGCTCAGTTCTTGAGTCATTTTTACTGGGTCAAACCAACTCAAAGGCATTGGTGTTCCCATACCAGGCTGTAATGCAGCCAGTCAGCACTCTTTCCACCACGCATTTATAGAAGTTTTCCAATGTTTTTGATGACATGCTGAACCTCTGCAGACACCTCAGGAAGTAGAAGTGCTGTTTACTCTTTTCAATAGATGCTGCCTGGCTTGCTGAGTTCCTGCAGCGTTTTGTGTGTGTTGCTTTAAATGTTGTTTGCTGGGTTTCTGCCTTCATCAGCAACTCAGGCAATGAACTCCAGCTATCTGGATGAAAGATCTATCTTCCTCAAACTCTCTCTTTATGTTAAACCTCTGGCATTTCTGCTAGGGGAGTATGTTTTCATCAGGTACTTCATCAATACCCCTCAACATAGATAGTTCCATCATGGCATTAATCAGCTTTCTCCACAATAAAGAAAACAAATTCAGCCTATCCCACCTCAACATCCGCTAATTGCAAACCAGGCATCATCCTGACGAACCTCCTTTATACCCACTCCAGTCTGATTATATCCTTTCTACAATGTGACAACCCAAAATGTGCTCTTCACTCCATCTGTAGCTAAACCAATGTTTTACAAAATTGAACCATAACCACCCTAATCTTATGCAGGCAACTATTGCAAGCACCTTCTTAATTGCATTACTACCTTAGGATCCTCTGTTCCTCGGTACTTCCTTGTGTCATACCATTCACTGAGTATATCCTCGTTTTATTAGTCCTCCCAAACGCATGAACTTTAGAAACTGTTGAAAAGTACTTAAATATTTAAAAAGGGGGAAAATGTGAATGCATTTTAAAACTCATTCAAATTAGGCAAACTAATTGAAAGCATTAATACTAATTATTTTAAAAAGTGAACTACATAGTTTCACTTACCTTTTTAATGAAGATTGGTGACTTCATTCCAGTTCGTCTGCACACCAGCTATGGCTGATGTAAAGGTGAAGGGCCAGTCAAGGTATATTTGCTGTGTTTAGGAAGCTGAGAAGGGCTGTCACAAACTGATTTCCGACATGTTCTGAACTTCTAGTTGGTCACAAGCATAGAAACTGGGTTGGCACTGATATGAATGACGACAAGAGTCAATCTTCTAAATGGGACTAGAGAATAACCACTAATAATAATATTCAACCTTCAGTTTTAATTCAAGACTGAGGAATTTTTGAACCATAAAGGAATCAAGAGGCACATACAGAAAAGTGGAGCAGAGACTGAGGATCAGACCAGTTATAAGTGATTAAATGGCAAAGTAGTTGTATGGTCCCACTTCTGCTCCCGTTTCTTTGGCCAATGTTGAACAAATTGCTACGAACACACCTGAATAGAAACAGTCATTAGCTTTTCTTTATGTTGTAAAGTAACCAGAGTCTCCCTCCTCTCACACGACAATACCATGGACACAATGCTGATGTGACTTGTTCCTACAGACCTCAATGTATACACCCAACTGCAAACACTAAAAGTCTAAAAACTCATATGTAATATTATTTATAAATCAGATTTATGGGTTTGCTCAAGTACAGAATTAAAACCCAACCCAGCTGTGGTTAGTCAACATTGATCCATGCCACAATATTTATGTTTTTTTTCTTTCATTCTTGGCCCAGGATCATATGCAGGAAAGCCAGAGGAAGGCTACAACACTGCAGGAGTAATCATGTAGTAATAGTGACCAAATTGTCTGGACGCAAGATAATGAGCTGGCCCACCATGGCGCAGCACAACCCAGCAGGAACCTGAACATTTCCTGTGAAAGTGTACCTAAGCTGAGCCATCACTACAGAAGTAGTTGGACAGCAGGCTCTTCTGGCAATGTGAATACTTGAGGCTTTATCCAGCTCCCACCACATCAAAGCTCAATGGACAAAACGTTGAACACCACAGTGCTTGGTATTGAGAGACTTTCTTCTGTTAATTTTTGCATTTTGTTCCAAATAACATTTATTTATGATTTTTTTTCACTGACATCTATTCTGTTCAGTATGTGTATCATTCATTGTTTCTTGGAGCTGTTTCATCTGAAATCAGGACTGAACGGTTATAAAAACAAGAGCAAGCAAGGACATCAGCAGAACTTTTTCCAGCTTCAGTAATTTTCTTCATTGGACAGTAACAGAAATAAAATCAATTTGTATTTTTATGCAAGAAAATTTGGAGGAATTAAATCCAAGCAAGAAGTATTAAGAAGGATAACCAAAAGTGCAGTCAAACATTTAGGTTCTGTTCACTAAAGTTTTGTAGTCATTGAGTCATACAGCTTAGAAGCTGGCCCGTCAGCCCATCATAATCCATGCTGATCATTCTGCTTATCTACACTAATCCTATTTGACTACATTAGGACTGCATCCTCTATGTCTTTTTAAGTGGCTGTTAATGCCACTTGGTCATTCTTTTTGTATCTGATTCACCACCAGACATTAACTATGTCATATGTTAAAAATTAACTGTCCCTTTGATTCCCATTAAACTTGTTCCACTTACCTAAAAACTCTTGTTTTTAATGTCCCTACAATGAAAAAAATAATTCCACTGTCTCATCTATGTATATCTGTCATTATCTTAATCAGGTCAATCTTCTGCCTCTTTCCCTCAGGGAAAAGCAATGCAGTCCAATCAATGCCACCTCCAATCCAGGCAACATCCTGATAATTCTCCTCTGCAGTCTCTCCCGCACTATTGTTACCTTCCATGTTGCAGTAACAAGAACTACACACAACACTCCAAGTGTGGCCAAATCAATGTTTTGTGGAATTGCACCATCCCAATTCTTATATTCTTTGAAGTCAATCAGGTTATATGCCTCTTTTATCATGCTATCAACTGGAGTTGCCACTTTCAGGGAGCTGTGGACTTGGATCCAAAGGTCTCTCTCTGTTCATTAATATTCCTTGAAGCTCTACTATTTACTGTACAGATAGCATTTGACCTCCCATAATGTATTGCCTCACACTTGTTGGGATTAAATGAACCCATGAACACTGTGTGCATAGCGAGTTAGGGAAGAGGTTGAAGTGCAGGACTTCCAAGGCAGTAATCTCTGGATTACTCCCAGTTGCACGGGTTATCCAGGGCAGGAATGGGATGATAGTACAGATGACTGAGTGCCTGAGGGAGTGGCACAGAGGGCAGATTTCTGGACCATTGGAATCTCTTCTGAGGATGGTATCACCAGGAGAAAAAGGACTGGATAGACCTGAGCCTCAGGGGGACCAATATCCTTGCAAGTAGGTTTACTAGCGCTATTGGGAAAGTTTTAAACTAATTCAGCAAAGTGATAGGAGTGACAGGGCTGAGGGTGGGATTGTTGGTATACAAGTCGATACAATGTGTAGTGAGATTGTGAGGAAGAACAGGCAGATGATATGGCAAAAAATTGCAGTCATTGGGATGAATTGAAGTGTAGCATAGAAGTAAAGTTGAAAAGGGTGATAAATTCAGAACTGAAGGTGATATACTTGAATGCATGCAGTATATGGAATAAGGTAGATGATCTTGTAGTGCAGGTATAACATTGTGGGCATCAGTGAGTCGTGGCTGAAAGATCATATTTGGGAGCTTAACATTCAAGGATATACATGAATTGAAAAGACAGGCAGGTAGGCACAGGGGTTGGGGTGGCTTTGTTGGTAACAATTGAAATCAAATCCTTAGAAAGATGAGACATAGGATTTGAAGATGTAGAATTATTGTGGGTAGAGTTAAGAAACTGCAAGAGTAAAAGAACCCTTATGGAGATTATGTACAGGCCTCCATAAAGATTCCAGGATGTGGGATATAAATTTCAACAGGGAATAGAAAAGGCATGAAATCAAGTCAATGTTATGATAGTCACAGGGGACTTCAGTATGCATATAGATTGGGAAAAGTAAGTTAATGCTGGATCTGAAGAGAGGGAATTTGTAGAATGCCTATGGGATGGCTTTTTAGAGCAGCTAGTGATTGAACCCACTAGTGGAAGAACAATTCTGATTTGGGAGTAAATCAGATTCAATTAGGGAGCTTAATGTAAAGGAACGCTTAAGAAACAGTGATCATAATAAGATGGAATTTACCCTGCAGTTTGAGAGAGAGAAGATAAAGTCAGATGTATCAGTGGAATAAAGGGAATTACAGAGTCATGAGAGAAGAGTTGGCCAAAGTTGCTTGGAAAGGGATGATGGCAGAGCTGTAATAGTTGGAGTTTCTGAGGACAATTTGGAAGGCACAGAATAGGTACATCCCAAAGATGAAGAAATATTGTAAACAGAGGATGAAGCAACTCTGGCTGACAAGGGAAGCCAAAGGAAGCATAGAAGCAAAAGAGAGGGCACATAAAATGACAAAAATTGTGGAAAGTTAAAGGATGGGGAAGTCTTTAAAAACCATCAGAAGGGAACTAAAAATCGAAGAGAGCAAAGATGAAGTATGAAGGTAAGCTAGCTAATAATATCAAATATTTTTTTCAGATATATGAAGAGTAAAATGGAGAAAAGAGTGAAACCGGACTACTGGAAAATTTCATTGTAGAGGTTGTAATGAGGGACAAAGAAAGAGGTGATGAACGTAATAAATATGTTGTGTCAGTCTTTACTGTGAAAGGCACTAGCAGTATGCCAGAAATTTAAGAGTGTGGGGGGTGGTGTGTGGAGATGTGTATAGTTGCTGTTACCAAGGAGAATGTGCTTGAAAAGGTAGGTAAGTCACCTGGACCAGATGGACCACACTTTAGTGTTCTAAACCAGGTGATTGAGCAGATTGTAGAGGCATCAGTGAATGATCTTCCAAGAATCATTAGATTCTGGGATGATTCCAGAGGATTGGAAATTGCAAATGTCACATCACCCTTTAAGAAAGGAGGGAGACAGAAGAAAGGGAAATTATAGGCCACTTAACCTGACCTCAGTGGTTGGGAAGATGTTGGAGTCTATTATTAAGGATGATATTTCAGGATACTTGGAGATACCTGGTAAACTAGGCCAAAGCAGCATGGTTTAATTAGAAAATCTTTTGGAATTCTTTGAGGAAATAGCAGGCAGGATAGACAAAGGAGAGTTAGTGGATGTTGTTTACTTTAATTTTCAGAAGGCCCTTGAAAAGGTGTTGCACATAAGATTGCTTAGCAAGATAAGAGCCCATGGTATCACAGGAAAGAAACTCGAATGGAGAGGCAGACTGGCAAGAGGGAAAGATTGAGAATCAAGAGGTCTTTTCTAGTTGGCTGCTAGTTGACTGGTAGTGTTTAGCAGGGGTTGTTATTAGGCGGCAAATATAATGGAATTGATGGCTTTGTGGTCAGGTTTTCAGACAATACCTAGATCAGTGGAACGGCAGAGAGTGTTAAGGAAGCAGGGAGTCTGCAGAAGTACTTGGACAGATTAGGAGAATTAGCAAGTAAGTGGCAGATGGAATACAGTGTAGAGAAGTGTATGTTCATGCATGAGAATGAATGAAGTCATAGACTATTTCTAAATGGGGTGAAAATTAAAAAACCTGAGGTGCAAAGAGACTTGCGAGTCCTTGTGTCCCACATGGTTAACTTGCAGGTAGAGTCAATGATAAGGAAGGCAAATGCAGTGTTGGCATTCCCTTTGAGAGGGCCTGAATACAAGAGCAAGGATGTTTTGCTGAGTCTTTATAAGACAGTTGTCAGTCTGCACTTGGAGCAGCATGAGCAGTTTTGGGCCCTTATCTAAGAAAAGATGTACTGGCATTGGAGAGACTCCAAAAGAGGTTCAAGAGAATTAATACAGGAATGAATGGGTTAATGTATGAGGTGCATTTGATGGCTCTGGACCTATATTTGTTGGAGTTGAGAAGAATAAGGGGGGATGTCCATTGAGAACAGAGATGAGGAGAAATTTCTTTAGCCAGAGGGCACCGAATCTGTGGAATTCATTTCCATGGATGGCTAATAAATCAACCATGAAGGAATGATGGTGAGTCGCAATGGGCTGGATGGCCTAATTCTGCTCCTGTGTCTTATGGTCTTATGATCACATGGATGGTTGTTCTGAAAACAAAGACATTACATTAGCATTAGAAAGTGAGGTTAGGACCTACCATTAATATGTGTGGAGTTTGTTTGGAATTCTTCATCTGTATTTTCATTAACCTGGAAGTAGGTAAATGGGGCATTGATATGAATGCTCCTTACTAATTGATTACTTCTGGCCCTACAAAATACTGTGAGAATTTTAGATATCCAAAAGTGTAGTGAAACTCTGAGAGTTATCTGTTTGCAACTGACATGGACACAACATAATTCAAAGTTTGAGATGGAGAAATTTAACAGCACTTTTGCTGTGAACTCACTGGAGACTTTTATAAATTGTGAACACATTGCCACATTTAAAAAGCGCTCACATCTGGAACTTTATCTAACTTGATTATTTTATTATATTGCTTTAATCATCTGGCTTCAGTTCATGATCCTTTGAAAGTAATTTTTCTCCAAGGAAGCTCATATTACTGCAGCATTCCTCTGGGAGTATTGAAGAGAATCTCCTTGAAATGAAAAATGACATATGAAGATGATTGGTGGGATCATTCAATTGTAACAGTGACATAAAAATCAGACATCATGGCTTCAGCATTTTAGTTGGACTAAGTACCTGAAACCCAGGCTTTGATTACAGTCCTTTTTGTAAAGGTTTGCATTTCAAGAACATAGAAAGAAAAGTTTTCATTTATGTAGCACCTTTCATGAGCCTTAGAATCATCCAAAAATTCTTTACAAAGTCTTTGTGAAGCAGTACCACTATTGTATTGCAGGGTGGTTCAGGTCCCACAGATAATATAAATTAATGAACAAAGAATCTGCTTTTTCCTGTTAGATGATAAATGAATATTGACCACAATACTGGAGAAACAATCTGAGGTATAAAATAGCTCTTAGGCTCATTCTATCTGCATTTTATAATCCACTTCTGAAATGTTATTCCACTGAAGGTGCAATATTGAGCCACAACCATCTATATTTAATTCAGGGAACCAAGAATGAGTTTCTACACCCGCTTTTTCCTCTGAAACCTTTCTTGAATACTACTACTACTGAGCCCCATCACCCTTACTGGGCCCACAGCAGCTCACCGGAGTCCTCTGTCCTGGGCCAGTATACATGGTCTTTACATTCCATGTGGTTTTGGATGATAGAAGGTTGTTCGGTCTTGTGGGTTCCACAGACTTGCAGCAGCTTTCACCATGTGACCTGATACATCTTCTGGGCAAAGATCCTTCCTCTCCGAGGGATGAGATCTTTGGAAATTCTGTTCTGTTCTGTTCTGTTGTTGCCTCTTTCTTGAATTGTGTTACAAAAATATTTCACATTTGCCTGATCAGCTGCATGCAGCCTTGATTTAAACCTCTTCCCAAAAGTGGTACTAGTGATTGTATTGCTAAAAAGAGTCAGACTAGAATATGCGCATATATTCATGAAGTGGGACTGGAGTCCATGAACTTCTGACTTATAGGCAAGCGCTGTTATGATGCATGGAGCAGATCAAAACTGGAATGAATCAGAATCAGGTTTGATATCACTGGCATATGTTGTCAACTTTGCTGTTTTGTAGCAGCAGTACTTCCAGCACATTACAAGTGACTTAGGAGTTTGAGGAGATTTGGTATGCCACCAAAGACTACGGCCTATGAAGGCAGGCATACCAAATGCCTTTTTGACAACCTTATCCACTTGTGTTGCCACTTATGTACCCCGAGGTCTCTCTGTACATCAATGTTTCTATTGATGCTGTCATTTATTCTAAATTACCTTATGAATTTGACCTCCCAGATTGCACCATCTCACTCTTGTCTAGATTAAATTCCATCTGCTATCACTCTATCAGCTTTCTAGCTGATCTATGTCCTGCTTTATCCCTTCTTCATTATCTATGACTCCACCAACTTCTGCATACTTACAAATCATACCCCTAAAGTACGCATCCAAGTTATTTACATATAATACACAATTATTCAGTTAGGGAACTGGAGCTGGAGCTGGATGAACTTCGGATCATTCGGGAGGCAGAGGCAGAAATAGACAGGAGTTACAGGGAGACAGTCACCCCTAGGAGTCAGGAGACAGGTAGCTGGGTGACTGTCAGGAGAGGGAAGGGGAACAGACAGAATGAGCAGAGCACCCCTGTGGCCGTTCCCATCAACAATAAGTATACCGTTTTGGATACTGTTGGTATGGACGACCTACCAGGGACAAGATGCAGTGGTTGCGCCTTTGGCACAGAGACTGGACCCTCAGCTCAGAAGGGAAGGAGGGAAAGGAGGAGAGTAGTGGTGATAGGGGATTCAATAGGTGGATAGATAAGAGGTTCTGTGGGAGAGATTGAGAATCCCGGATGGTCTGTTGCCTCCCTGGTGCCAGGGTCCGCGATATCTCGGATCGAGTTCTCGGTATTCTTAGGATGGAGGGTGAGCAGCCAGATGTCATGGTCCATGTAGGGACCAATACCGTGGGTAGGAAGAAGGAGGAGGTCCTGCAAAGAGAGTTTAGGGAGTTAAGTGCAAAGTTGAAGGACAGGACCTCCAGGGTTGCAATCTCAGGATTACTCCCCGTGCCATGTGTTAGAGAGGCTGGAAATAGGAAGACAATGCAGCTAAATACGTGGCTAAGGAGATGGTGCAGGAGGGAGGGCTTCATGTTTCTGGACAATTGGGCTTTGTACCAGGAAAGGTGGGACCTGTTCCGACGGGATGGTCTGCACCTGAACTGGAGGGGCACTAACATCCTTGCGGGTAGATTTGTTAGTGCTGCTCCGGGGGGTTTAAACTAGATTTGCAGGGGGAGGAGAACCAGAGTGTTAGAGCAGATAGTGAGGTGGAAGAACAGAAAGGCCATGCGAGGATTGCAGGTTTAGACAAAAATCAAAGGTTTGTACGTGATAGAAATGTTCTCACGTTCATCTATTTCAATGCAATGAGTATTGTAGGTAAGGCAGATGAGCTTAGGGCGTGGATTGGCATGTAGGATTACAACATCATTGATATTAGTGAGACTTGGTTGCAGGAGGGGCAGGACTGGCAGCTTAATGTTCTGGGGTTCCATTTAATCAGACATGATAGAGGGGGAGGGATGAAAGGGGGAGGAGTGGCATTACCAGTCAGGGAAAATATCACAGCTGTGCGTAGACAGGACGCCCCGGTGGGCTTGTCTACAGAGGCTATATGGGTGGAACTGAGGAACGGGAAAGGTGTGACCACACTAATAGGGTTGTATTATAAACTGCCCAATAGTCAGAGAGAATTGGAGGAGCAAATCTGTAGAGAGATAGCAGACCGATGTAAGAAATATAAAGTTGTAATAGTAGGGGATTTTAACTTTCCACATATTGACTGGGACTCCCACACTGTGAAAGGGCTAGATGGCTTGGAGTTTGTCAAATGTGTTCAGGAATGTCTTCTTAATCAATATGTAGAGGTACCTGCGAGAGAGGATGCAATACTTGATCTCCTATTAGGGAACCAGACAGGTCAGGTGACAGAAGTATGTGTAGGCGAACATTTTGGGTCCAGTGACCATAACATCATTAGTTTCAAGTTAATTATGGATAAGGATAGGTCTGGTCCTCGAGTTGAGGTTCTAAATTGAAGAAGGGCCAATTTTGTGGAGATGAGAAAGGATCTAGGAAGAGTAGATTGGGATAAGTTGTTTTCTGGCAAGGATGTGTTCAGTAGGTGAAAGGCCTTCAAAAGTGAAATTTTGAGAGTGCAGAGTTTGCATGTTCCTGCCAGGATGAAAGGCAAAGTTAACAGGCACAGGGGAACTTGGTTTTCGAGGGATAGTGGTGATCTGGTTAAGAAAAAGAGAGAGGTGTATGGCAGGTATAGACAACAAGGAACAAATGAGTACTTGACGAGTACAGAAAATGTAAGAAAATACTAACGAAGGAAATCAGGAAGGCAAAAGGAAGACATGAGGTTGCTTTAGCAGATAATGTGAAGGTAAACCCAAAGGGTTTCTACAAATATATTAAGAGTAAAATGATAGTAAGGGACAAAATTGGTTCCCTAGAAGATCAGAGTGGTCATCTATGTATGGAGCCTCACGAGATGGGGGAGATCTTAAACAGATTTTTTTCGCATCAGTATTTACTCAGGAAACTGGTATAGTATATGGAAGGAAGGGAAACAAGCAGTAGTGTCTTGGAACATATAGAGATTAAAAAGGAGGTGCTTGCTGCCTTACAGCGAATAAAGGTAGATAAATCCCCTGGGCTGACATGATATTTCCTTGGACCTTGAGAGAGACTAGTGTGGAAATTGCAGGGGCCCTGGCAGAACTATTTAAAATGTCCTTAGCCACGGGTGTGGTGCCGGAGGATTGGAGGGTAGCTCAAGTTGTTCCGTCGTTTAAAAAAGGCTCCAAAAGTAAACCAGGTAACTACATGCAGGTGAGCCCGACATCAGTAGTAGGTAAATTACTGGAAGGTGTTCTGAGAGATCAGATATACAAGTACCTGGACAGCCAAGGGCTGATTAAGGATAGTCAGCATGGTTTTGTGCATGGTAGATTGTGTTTAAACGAATCTTGTAGAGTTTTTCAAGGAGGTTACCAAGAAAGTGGATGAAGGGAAGGCTGTGGATGTTGTCTACATGGACTTCAGTAAGGCCTTTGGCAAGGTCCCTCATGGGAGGTTAGTTCAGAAGGTTCAGACACTAGGTATCCATGGAGAGGTTGTAAATTGGATTCGAAATTGGCTGTGTGGGAGAAGACAGAGAGTGGTAGTGGATGATTGCTTCTCAAACTGGAGGCCTGTAACTAGTGGTGTGCCTCAGGGATCTGTGCTGGGACCATTGTTGTTTGTTGTCTATATCAATGATCTAGATGATAATGTGGTAAATTGGATCAGCAAGTTTGCTGATGACACTAAGATTGGAGGCATTGTGGACAGCGAGGAAGGCTTTCAAAGCTTGCAGAGGATCTGGATGTATTGGAAAAATGGGCTAGAAAATGGCAGATGGAATTTAATGCAGACAAGTGTGAGGTGTTGCATTTTGGAAGGACAAATCAAGGTAGGATATACACAGTAAATGGTAGGGCACTGAGGAGTGTGGAAGAACAAAGGGATCTGGGAGCTCAGAAACATAAATCCCTGAAAGTGGTGTCACAGGCAGACAGGGTTGTAAAGAAGGCTTTTGGCATCCTGGCATTCATAAATCAAAGTACTGAGTATAGGAGTTGGGATGTTATGGTGAGGTTGTATAAGACATTGGTGATGCCAAATTTGGAGTACAGTTCTGGTCACCTAACTATAGGAAGGATATCAGTAAGATTGAAAGAGTGCAGAGAAGATTTACTAGGATGTTGCTAGGTCTTAAGGAGTTAAGTTACAGGGAAAGATTAAACAGGTTAGGACTTTATTCCTTGGAGCGTAGAAGAATGAGGGGGGATTTGATAGAGGTTTACAAAATTATGAGGGGTATAGACAGAATAAATGCAAGTAGGCTCTTTTCACTTAGATTTGGAGAGATAAATACGAGAGGACATGACTTTAGGATGAAAGGGGAAAGGTTTAGGGGAACTTTAGGGGGAACTTCTTCACTCAGAGTGGTGGGAGTGTGGAACAAGCTGCCATCTGACGTGGTAAGTACAGGCTCACTCTTAAGTTTTAAGAATAAATTGGATAAATACATGGATGGGAGAGGTTTCGAGGGCTATGGACTGGGTGTAGGTCAATGGGACTAGCAGAATAAAGTTTCAGCACAGACTAGAAGGGACGAATGGCCTGTTTTCTGTGCTGTAGTCTTATGGTTCTGTGATGAGTGAGCAAGGGTTTTCCTCATTGGAGTGAAGGAGGATGAGAGATGATTTGATAGGTCTATGTAAGTTTATGAGAGGCAGAGGTATACTGGACAGCCAACACCTTTCTCTCCGGGCAGTAATGACCTGGAACAGAGGACATGTATCTAAAGTGAGTGAAGGAAAGTTTAAGCGAGATGTCAGAGACAGGTTTTTAGACAATAGACAATAGACAATAGGTGCAGAAGTAGACCATTCGGCCCCTCGAGTCTGCACCGCCATTCTGAGATCATGGCTGATCATTCACTATCAATACCCAGTCCCTGCCTTGTCCCCATATCCCTTGATTCCCCTATCCATCAGATATCTATCCAGCTCCTTCTTGAAAGCATCCAGAGAACTGGCCTCCACCGTCTTCCGAGGCAGTGCATTCCACACCTCCACAACTCTCTGGGAGAAGAAGCTCTTCCTCAACTCTGTTTTAAATAACTGACCTCTTATTCTCAATCCATGCCCTCTGGTACTGGACTCTCCCAACATCTGGAACATATTTCCTGCCTCAATCCTATCAAATCCTTTAATTATCTTAAACGTTTCAATCAGATCCCCTCTCAATCTCCTCAATTCCAGCATGTACAAGCCCAATCTCTCCAATCTCTCTGCGTAAGACAGCCCTGCCATCCCAGGAATCAACCTAGTGAATCTACGCTGCACTTCCTCAATTGCCAGAATGTCCTTCCTTAAACCTGGAGACCAAAACTGTACACAATATTCCAGGTGTGGTCTCACCAGGGCCCTGTACAAATGCAAAAGAACATCCTTGCTCTTGTATTCAATTCCCCTTGTAACAAAGGCCAACATTCCATTTGCCCTCTTCACTGCCTGTTGCACTTGCTCATTCACCTTCATTGACTGGTGAACTAGGACTCCTAGGTCTCTTTGCATTTCTCCCTTACCTAACTCGACACCGTTCAGACAATACTCTGCCCTCTTGTTCCAGCTTCCAAAGTGGATAACTTCACATTTATTCACATTGAATGACATCTGCCAAGTATCTGCCCACTCACTCAGCCTATCCAAGTCTCCCTGTATTCTCCTAACGTCCTCTTCGCATGTCACACTGCCACCCAGTTTAGTATCGTCAGCAAACTTGCTGATATAGTTTTCAATGCCCTCATCTAAATCATTGACATAAATCGTAAAGAGCTGTGGTCCCAATACAGAGCCCTGTGGTACCCCACTAGTCACCTCCAGCCAGTCTGAGAAACACCCATTCACTGCTACCCTTTGCTTTCTATCTGCTTTCTATCTTTCTATCTGTTTTTAACACAGAGAGTGTCAGGTGACTGGAATGCATGGCTGGATGTGGTGGTAGAGGCTGAGACAACAGGGACATTTAAGAGAATCTTAGGTAGGCACACAGATGTAAGAAAAGTGGAGATTTATGGGCTATGTAGGAGGGAAGGTTTAGATTGATTGTGGAGTACATTTATAGAGGTCGGCAGAGTATTGAGAGGGAAAAGGTCCAGACTGTTCTATGTACCAGCACCGATCCCTGTGGTACACCCAAGTAGTTGCTCTTTTCCACCACTACACTCTACCTCTTGTTACCTAGGAACATTTGGAACTGGTTTACCAAAAGGAAAGGAAATGCAATTCTAGCAATAATTTCAAGAGAACTCAAATATAAAAGCAAGGGTGAAATGCTGAGGCTTCCTGAGGCATTAGCCAGACTGCATTTTGAGTGCTGTCAGCAGTTTTGGGCCCTATATCTAAGAAAAGATGTGCTGGTGTTGGAGAGGATCCAGAGGAGATTCACGAGATTATCCTGAGAACGCAGGGTTGACATATACAGAGTGTTTGATGGATCTGGGCCAGTACTCACTGGAGTTCAGAAGGATGAAGGGCGATCTTACTGAAACCTATTGAGCTGAGTGGATGTGGAGAGAATGTTTCCTATAGTTGATGATTTTTTTTTGACCAGGTGGTGGTGAATCTGTGGAATTTATTGCCGCAGGCAGCTATGGTGGCCAGGTCGTTGAGTGTCTTTAAGGCAGTGATTAATACATTCTTGATTCATAAGGGCATTGATGGATACAGGGAGAAGGCGGGAGAATGTGTTTGAGAGGGAAAATAAATCAGCCATGATCGAATGACAGAATACACTCAATGGGCCGAATGGCTTAATTCTGCTCTGATGTCTTGGGGTCTAATGGTCTAAAAACTCTTGACATCCCATGTGCCTTAACATTCTGGACTAACCTGTTGTGCCGAACCTTGTCAAAAGCCTTACTGAAGTTGATTTAGACAATATCTGTCGCCTTCCTTTTATCATTTGACTTGGTTAACTCCAAAAAAATTTCATTGAGCTTTATTGTATGTGATTTCCCCTGCACAAGACCATGCCTAGGCCTTTTATCCACCTCAGTCTTTCCACATGAACATAAATCCAGTCTGTCAGACTGTCTCCAACAACTTCCCTACCACTGTTGTAGGATTCATCAAAATGTGGTACACTGGTTTATCCCTACCAGCCCTTTTGGACAAGAGGGTAAAATTAGTCATCCTCCAGACGTCTGGTACCTCACACATGCTAATGAAAATGCAAAAATCTCCATCAGAGCTCCAGCGGTCTCCTCCCTTTCTTCTCTTAGCACCCGAGCCCTGGTGATTTATCTATCCTAAGGTGTTCCAATATTTCTAGCAATTCTTTCTTCTTGACACAGATATACTTCAAAATATCAGCCTACCTTTCCCTCATTTCCCCAGTCTCCACGTCCTTCTCCCTGCTGATTTCCAGTGAGAAGTATTTATTTGCAACCTTGCTCGTACAGCATATCTATACTCCAGATTAGTCTCCTGGTCCCTGAGATCTATACCTTCCCCAGCTATTCTCTTGCTTCTAATACTTGCACCAAGAAAAGGTTCTGGGATTCCCCTTAGTCCGACATCATTATTCATTTTCATCCTCCCAATTTATTTGCTAAGTTTATTCCTACATTCCCTAAAAACCTCAAGTGGCTTCTTTGCTGATAATTTCCCATACCTGTCACTCAATTCTTTCTGTTCCCTGATCAGATCTTCAATATTCCTTTTTAGCCAGGATTACCTAATATTACCATCTTTGCTTCTTATCCTTACAGGGTGATGCTGACTCAGAACTTCTGATGTCTCAATTTAAAATGTTCCCACTCCCTCCCTCCACCCCCTCCGTTTGCTGCTGTTCTTATTCTGTTGAAAAGATCATATGAATCAATGCAGTCCTCACAGTCAAAGTGTGGCAAATGGGACAGCATATTTCCCCATAAGCACAGTAAAGAAGCATTTAAATTTTCTTGAAAATACTACTTTAAATGTATTAAAAATATCCCTTGATCCATTTTAAAAGATGTCCCAAAATTCAATAGAAACTGGACATCATATGCCTTCTGTGACAATTTATATAAAATGAGTAAAAGTTTGGGATAAGCTCAATCACACTCAGTCCTGTATTTATTGATTTTTTAAGGCAGCTTTCTGAGGCAGAAAGTGTAAATAACTTGCAACCCTGATGGAAAATATGAGCTCATAACAAAAATATCCAGATCAAAGGGACAAGTGATCTTAGCAATTTATTGATATAGGTCAGATGATACATTCCAAAAACTGAACAGATGGAATGAAGAGTAGGATATCCTAGAGCTTCACAATGGCAATTACTATTAAAAGTCACACACCTGGAACAAAGAAATAAGAGACCATTCAGTTCCTTGACTAGATTCTATTATATCGTAAGATCATTGCCAATTTGTGCCTCTGCTCCATTATCTTTAACATATTGCCTAATAAAATTCTATTAGTATTGAAATTTACAATTCACCCACCTAAATCTTATATGAAGTTATGCATTCTGCGAACATCACTGAAAGACTTGATCCAATTTTAAGATTATGTCTTCTTATTCCTCCTCTAGAGGTAATGGTTTTGCTCTGTCTACCATATCAAATCTTTTAATCACCTTAAACATCTTAATTATAATTCCCCTTTATCGTGACAACGCAAAGGTATAAAAGTCAAGTCCATGCAAAATTTTCTCACAATTTAACAGTTTTTGTATAATTTTGGTGAATCTCTGCTGAATCTCCTCATGTCAATTAAATTCTTCCTTGCATGCTGTAGGAGAAATGAATGGATTATTCTAGATCTTGTAATTATATCATAATGTTCAACCCTTTTCATTCCACTCCGACGTCAGAGGAAGATTAACTTTTTTTTTATACTAGAACAATTTCAAATGTTTGGGAATATAGGATCCAGACAAGGACATTCAGTGATAATAACAACAGCAAATGCTGGTAAGGCCCAGATCAGGCAGCATCTCTAGAAAAATAAGCAGTTAACAGTCAGCTCCAGGGCCTTCCTTTAAAACCTCTGTCTGTTCCATGAAATCATCTGATCTGCACCTCAATGGTAGGTTTCCAGTTCTGATCTATATCCTTGAATCACTCTTGAAAACATATATAGAGACATAGAAAACCTACAGCACAATACAGGCCCTTTGGCCCACAAAGCTAAGTCAAACATGTCCTTACCTTAGAAATTACCTAGGGCTATCCATAGCCCTCTATTTTTCTAAGCTCCATGTACCTGTCCAGGAGTCTCTTAAAAGACCCTATCATATCCGCCTCCACCACTGTCGTCGGCAGTCCATTCCACGCACTCACCACTCTCTGCATAAAAATCTTACCCCTGACTTCTCCTATGTACCTACTTCCAAGCACCTTAAAACTGTGCCCTCTCATGCTAGCCATTTCAGCCCTGGGGAAAAGTCTCTGACTTTCCACATGATCTATACCTCTCATCATCTTATACACCTCTATCAGGACACCTCTCATCCTCCATCGCTCCGAGGAGAAAAGGCCGAGTTCACTCAACCTATTCTCAAAAGGCATTCGCCCCAGTCCAGGCAACGTCCTTGTAAATCTCCTCTGCACCCTTTCTATGGCTTCCACATCCTTCCTGTAGTGAGGCAACCAGAAATGAGCACAGTCCTCCAAGTGGGGTCTAACCAGGGTCCAATGTAGCTGTAACATTTCCCCTCGGCTCATTCCTGAAAATTTAATTTTCCCAGAATCTACATTCTTTTGCAATTCCCACATGTCCACTGCATTTTGTATTCAAAAGAACTAAAAATAACATGCTATTTCAAGCTAAGGTTCGAGCAGAGTTTCAGAAACAGGCCCAGGATATGCCTCATGGGCTCAGCTGTCTGGTTAGTACCAAATAATGCTCAAACATTAAATCTGATGGAAAATAGTCAGGATGTCAGCTTTTAAAATCATCCTGTGGATGTCCCTATTGACTGATCAGTTAGAGCACAATGCTGCACTTTTTCTTCAGGTGAGAGCTCTGACATAAGCCTCATACAGCTCATACAAAATGAAGCCCCACTTACCACGATGAATAATAGAGCTCTTCAGGCTCATTATTAAGTAAATGCATGTTGGTTCTGGCTAACTTCCATGGGGTTCTGCTGCATTTGTTTTCATCTTTAGAGTTTTTCCCTGTTGTGCTAGGTTTGAATGTTTTAGAGGGAGCTGTCTGATTGGTGCTGAAGGTAGTTCACTGAAAAAGTTGTGCTAACAGGACACGTTTCTCTGAGAGTTCATCCTGACTGAAAGAGAGACCAGGTTAGAAGAAGACGGGAAAGATGGGGGCCATGATCATTGCCGACATTTAGGAGACAATTCTCTTACTTTATTATCCATAATGACCAATCCCAATGATATTATGATGGAAATCTGTCGGTTGAATCCTCAAAACAGAACAAATTCAGCCACGCACACGGCCGTCAAAGTGCTGTGTGTTCCAGCAACAGGCTGCAAGGTGCAAGCTGGAGGAAGTAGCAGAAGAACAGGAAGGAGAGCTTAAATGTGACAGCGGCTATGAGTCCAGAATCCAATGAGATTCTTCTTAGCAGTGTTGGTAAATTCAACTAAGAACAATAACACTGTAGTTATTTTAGTGGAAAGACAATCCAAAGTCTTGATTAGGAGTTTAGTGCCATACATTATAATCTCACCGTGCTAGCAAGAGAATTTAAATTTGGTTACTTAGATAAATAGTGGGTCATAATCTTGTTCTGGCAATTGTCTCTATGAAACTAATTAGTTATTATGTTACATCTTTGGTGAAAGAAATCTACTGTGCTTACTTAATCTGAAGCATATGCAACTCCAGACCCGAAATGTCTGAGACTGTCAAGCATTCTACATGTGGGCCAAGAAGGTAATTCACTACCTTCTCAGGACAGTTAAAAATAGCCAGAATATGTTGTTCTTGCTAACAAATTTTAGATAAACGTACCTTCCTGTTTGCCAGCACTCCAACACTCCCTGCCACTCATTATTGAATTGGCATTTATTGACATAATAATAACAACCACCAGGAAATGCAATTCAAAATCATAGTTATTCATAGAAGATTAAAGTATTCACCTTTCTTCAGATTCTTCAGAATCAGAGGACGATTATATCTTCAGCTTCACTCCCTCCATCTCTGCCTCTGCAATGTCCCTTTGCGTGATGACTGACACTGTAGAGGTTAAAATCGGCAGGCATACCTGTCTTCTTCTGGGTCCTTCCTGAAATACATTTCAGGCCAGAAAGAAAGAAGAAAGTTATTGAGTTTTGTGAAGTGTTTCAGTGATGTCATGGTTGAAAAAAGTTAACACTATGTGTGTGGGCCATGTACTGTCAGTGTAGTTTACACTGACAGTAATCCTGAGGGTTCAGTGGAATGTATATATATATATATATATATATATATAAACATGACAATTGTTAAGAAATATGTTATTTTAATATTATATGTTTTTAGTGTGATTGTATATTTACTTGCTATCTTATACTGTATGTACTATGTGTGCCTTGTGCTGTATATGACTGTAGGTAACACGAGTGAATCTGCAGATGCTGGAAATAAATAAAAACACAAAATGCTGGCAGAACTCAGCAGACCGGACAGCATCCATGGGAGGAGGTCGTGATGATGTTTCGGGCCAAAACGTCGTCACTACCTCCTCCCATAGATGCTGTCTGGCCTGCTGAGTTCTGCCAGCATTTTGTGTTTTTTTTATGACTGTAGGTACTGGGTTTTGCATCTTGGCCCCAGAGGAATGCTATTTCCTTGGCTGTATTCATGGGTATTCATGTATGGTTGAATGATAATTAAACCTGAACTTTAACTTGAACTAGTGGATGTGTAATTCATTACAGTAAGACTAGGGAATATTATCTGAAGATCAGTTCAGTCACCTTAAGAAGATGCTGGATCTTCAGACTTTTTCCTGTGTTGCCTCCACCATCGTGAACTCACAAGCCATTTTAGTCTCTGATCATGCCTGCACGTTCTCTCTGTGGCCAGGTGAGTTTCTTTCGGGCGCTGCAGTTTCCTCCTGCATCCAAAAGATGAAGAGAGTGCAGTAATTTATCAATTACTGGCAAATAAAGAATCAAAATGGAGTTGATGGGTGTGTGTGAGATTCAATAAGTTGCAGGGGTACTAGGAAATAAGGAGAGGAGTGAAAGAATTCTCCCTTGGAGCTTCCAAGGGCAATGTTAGGTGAATGGTCTTCACCTGACATTGTAAATTGATTACATTTCTCTATATGTCTAAAGCAAACCATAAAGAAATAGTGCCTTTCCCTGCCTCAGCTTACAACTTCACCCTTTCTCTACACCATCCTCACGCAGAATACATGGAGGACTTGGCTATGGTCTGTTCTCCTTAGCATCAGCAATCTGTAGTAGCCAGCTACCATTTCCATGCCATTTTAGCATGGAAATTTGGTAGATTATAAAGTACAGGTTTCCAAGCCTCGGACATACCAGACCTCTCACGATATGTTCTGCCTCCTCATCCAAAAGTTAAAGCTGAACCCTACTCTCCATGGGGGTAGTACACAAGGTTTCTACTTTCCAGGCAGAAAATAGGAAGCATAGGTGTAATGAAAACTGGTTATTGTTCAGTTTGGATTATTGGGCATTGCCTTTTGTTCAGGGCTCATTTGCAGATATCCTGGTTCGCAGCAAAACAAGTGTTGGGCACTTATTGTTGATGAGCAAGGGCTTACTCAGTTATTGATAAAGTGTCTAAGAAACAAATAAGCCTTAGCATGTGCACACCAGAAATATGGGTCATAATCAATTCCATAGATCTTTTACAGGACCTCAAGTTAACAAGTGGGTTTTTATGATTATTGCAAACAGGTATTAAGTGTATAAACAAGGAATGCTGTTGAATTTTCATATACAATTGATTAAACAACATTAGGATATTTTGTGGGCCCTAGGGCATCAATATCTATTTCTGTTATTAAACTTGAAAAGTCTACAGCAAAGCCTCACTAGATTGAAAATGTGGATAAGCTGTTATATTTATTTTGAAAAGGGAGTTTATAAAGATTGGATTTTTGCTCACTGTGCCAAAGAAGATTAAGCGTTGAAATGATCATGATTTTCAAAATTAATGAAGACTTTTTTTTACTGATTGACAATTCAGCAAAATGATTTGTGCTTTTTAAACAAAAGAAAAATTAGATTTAGCAGGTGTTTTTTACAAAGGCCTCTTAGAGCTTGGCATGTTCTACAATAAGTGGATGTTGAGCCAAACGCAATAAAAAATCACTTAAAATGGAACTGAATGGTTATTCAAAAAGGAGAAATCTAAGGTAATGTACTAAAGAGTGGAGAAATTGGATTTGAGTAAACAACTATAATTGGACAGCAGCAGTGAAGAAGCTTCAATAGGTTTTTATAATTTAATATCTAAAAATTCTATTTGATGTCACATGGAGGTAAATTAGTACAGCTGAGACGTACAAGCTATAGATTGACAACAACATAAATCCTCTGCATAAAAACATCTAGATGAGTGAGTATTTTATTGTTTATCACTTGCTGTTAGTTTCCAGAGAAAACATAATTTTACCAATTATCATTTGATATCTTGGCTGCTGGTGTTGACCTGGCAACCATTTGATGAAACTGTGTGAATAAATGATAGTTGTCTCCTGAATTAGATTGAGAAGGATTCACAGATCACAGCATAGCTACAACATAGAAAGATTACGGACATGCAAACAAATGCTTCCCTTCAAGCCTCCTCTGCGTTTAATAAGATTACGACTGATCTAATTGTAACATTTCACCCCCTTGCTTAAAAGGTATATGTTTACTTCTGCCCTAAAAATGTTCATAGGCTTTCTTTCTTTTTCTTTCTAAATCTTTTTATTGTTATTAGTAATATGGACAGAATACAAATGACATATTGATAAAGAAATTACCAACATACAAATTCCATTACATATGAAAAAAAATACATAATAGCTACAATATAAATGAGTTTACCAAGACATAAGCCATAAAATATATGTATGAACATGGTAAGTCTAAATATTTCATAATATATGATATAAAAAAACAGAAAAAAAGAAAGAAAAAAATTAAAAAAAATATATATATAATGCAAAACTAGCTAATCTACTAATCTAATAACTAATATAGAAGAAAAAAGAAGCAAAAAAAGAGAGAAAAAAAAGGGGGCTGTTTATAATATCTCACAAAAATAAATATTCATCAATGCCGTCACTTCCGGTCCTCTCAACATACATAAGCTAAAAGCTGGGAAATCAAATGAACTTGGCACAGGGTCATATTACATCATATGAAAATGTTGAATAAATGGTCTCCATAACTTTTCAAATTTAATAGAAGTCTCAAAAGCACCACTTCTAATTTTTTCTAAATTTAAACATAACATAGTTTCAGAGAACCAATTAAATACAGTGGGAGGATTAATTTCCTTCCAATTCAACAATATAGATCTTCTAGCCATCAAAATTAGAAATGCAATCATTTGACGGGCAGAAGAAGAAAAATGCAGTGAGTCTAACATTGGTAAACCAAAAATTGCGGTAATAGGATGAGGTTGTAAATCAATATTCAAAACCGCAGAAATGGTATCAAAAATATCTTTCCAATATTTCTCCAAAAATGAACAAGACCAAAACATATGAGTTAAAGACGCAATTTCAGATTGACATCTATCACAGATAGGACTAATATGAGAGTAAAAATTAGCTAATTTATCCTTGGACATATGGGCCCTATGTACGACCTTAAATTGTATTAATGAATGTTTGGCACATAACGATGATGTATTAACTAATTGAAGAATTCTATCCCAATTCTCACTAGAAATAATAAGACTAAGCTTACACTAACCTTCAAAGGAGACAGTTCCAAAGATTCTTGACCCTCTGAGTGAAAAAATTGCTTCATTTTTGCTATGCTTTATTTTCAGACTGTGATCCCTAGTACCAGATTCCCCACAATAACATCTTTGCATTACTGTACCCTGTTCTCCAGTTGTGGTCTCACCTGTACTCAATATAACTGCAAACATTTGAATTTAATTTATTTAATTCCCCAACAATAGACGATAAGACTGCATCCAGTCCTGTGGAAGGGTTTCGGCCTGAAATGTCAACTGTACTGTTTTCCCTTGGTGCTGCCTGGCCTGCTGAGTTCCTGTCGCAGTTTGTGTGGCTTGCTCAGATTTCCAGCATCTGCACATTTTCTCTTGCTTTCCTTTGCGTTAGCTTTCCAATGACCTGTGGCACCTCTAAGCTCACCGACTGCGAACCACGCGGTAGAATATTCACACTCCAGAGTATTTTACCATTTACATAATATGTTTCTTTTTTTATTTTTCCTGCAAAATGGGCAATATCACACTTCCCATGATCCAACACACTGGCCAACTCATGTAAGCTATTGCTGTTTTATTAAGCTGCATACGTGTCTTGGGTTGAATAATAATTAAACTTGAACTTGAACTATCCATAACCCTTCATAGCCTCTTAATGTCCTCTTCACATCATTCTTTCCTATCTATTTTAATGTCAACTCAGATGCCTCCATCCAAGTTATTCATATTCAGCCTCTTGGCTGTTGAGTCTCTCTTGGCTCTTTCTAAGAGTGATCCTCTAGTCTCACTCCTCCTATCTACTGTCCCTTTCAATGACATATCATGATGTACTTATCCAGCTCCCTCTAGAGCATGAAATTGAATCTACCTCCAACATCATCACAGCAGTACATTCCTGACCACATGCTTTCACCTGGGAAAATATGTTACCACTGTCACTTTTATTTCTATTATCAATGTTCTATGTCCTCTTATTCTTTACTGGTTCACCAATGGGAACAGTTTCTCTCTACCTACTTGGTCTACAACCTTTGTGATTTTAGTAACTCCGTTAGATCCCTTCCGAAGTGTATAACCCCAGGTTCTACAGCCTACCCATATATCTCACATTACTCATCACTGAAATCATTCAGGTGCATCTTCTCTGCGCCTGATCCAAAGTCTTCACATCATGTGGCACAAAACACAGCAACTGAAACTCGATAGAATACTCCAATTATTGCTGATAACATGTTTATCATAACTTACTTACATTTGTACTCTTTTTCTCAATTCTGCTTTGTGGTCACTTTTTTAGCCTGTACTACCGCTTCTGAACAAATACGTATGCAAACAATTAATATGTGCTTAATTGTATATAATATATCCAATTAGTTGTACATTGTATATAAAATTAATATATACATAAACATAAACACATCTGTGCTTGTATTTCTTTGTGCTCTTTAAGAAGAGACAGCATAACTCTGCATCTGAAACATTCCACAAGGCGTCAACTGATAAATTGGTCTTGTGCAGTCAATGCAATGAAAGGCACTTTTTTTCTTTGCATATTCCTCCACTATAGCTATGGCAGAAATTGATGTAAATATGGCATCTTTACATCTGTGTGTTTGAGACCCAAATGTACAGATGACCTAGAAGGAAAATCATGGAGCTAATAAGTCCCCTATGTTTTTTGCTATTGAGTTTTTCCAATATGATGAAAACACATGTAAGCACTGCACTACACAATAAAATTCTTCAATCAACTATTCCACCCAGTATCCTTCAAAAACAATAGTAAAAGGGTTCATTAACTTTCTATAGTTTCTGGGAACTGGTGGCTACATTCTTGTCATTACTATTGGGACAACACTTCAAAATTCTGTAATTTTCTGTGAAGTGGTTTGAAATCGCCTAAAATTAGATAGTTCGTTCTTTTTTTCATTATTCTCTGTGTAATCACTTCAAGGTATTCTTGTTATTTTCTATTGAACTGTTTATTTATTTCCCTATAGAACTGACTTAAGTGCTTTACTGTCTAAAACTGCAGCAACGCATCTTCCTCATAATGATGAGATACCTCAGTTGATGCTGAAGTTATGACTTAAACCTTCATTTACTTATCAGTGATTTTTTTATATGTACAGAGGCTGGATTATTGTTTATAACTGTATAATGTAAATGCTAAACATAGCACCTTATAACATACAGGGATATCATATGAATATAGTCCTATCTCTAATTTTTTTCTGATTTGTATGACTTAAACCTAGGAACACTGAGGTTTAGACACTGCATTGAAGAGTTGGCAAAGTCACCTTTCTATAAAAGGAAAATGAATTTTCCCCAGAGCTTCATATACTTAAGCACTGATAACCATCTGTGAAAGTGTTCTAATCAAGACTTGATTGAACATGTTAGTCCATGTAGGTGCTGCAGAGGAAAGAGCAAGAATTAGAACTGAAGCACTCTCCAAAGTGGCAGCAATCTTATGCACAGTTTGATTTCACAAACTGCAGTGATATTAATGATGGCTTTGGTTATACTCCTGTTGAGTGAAGTTTGAATGCCATTCTGGTAGTTGTGCAATAGCTACTTTAGTGTAAATCTTTTACAAACATAACTAACAGTTACGATGTAGTTTAATTCAATGACTGCAACTGCTTGCCCGAAGTGAATGAGTGTGATTGAGTTTGGCCGTAATGGCCTCCAGTGATATACCTGATTCTAATCCACCATTTTAGTTTTTATCTTTAGTGTAAATTTGCTTTTTTCATTTGCTGTTCTATGAAAGAGCATTCAGTTTGCATTTGTGGCAGTCAAGTCAAAAGACCGACGTGAAGAAGTACATTAGAGTAATAGACAATACAAACTATAGGGTATCTTCTGACTTAGTATTCCATTACTGTCTCAGGTAACTTTCAGGATCTTGGAAGGATAACAGGCTGAAGCTGAAAAATCAGATTCCAAAACAAATGATGGAGTTACAGGCTCCACAGACATTTTAACACTGCTGTTTGACAACTCAGGCAAGAACCTCCTGAATAAATGGAAATATAAATCTCATAATGTCATTAAGAACTAAGCCCAATTTCTTTCTGCCAAGTGATTGGAGCGTCCATAACTAAGCCAAATTTGGTAGTTAAATGTATCCAAAACCCACTTCGATCAGCTGACAGAGGATCTAACTGGTTGTCAATTTTTGCAGCTTCTGAACAGTGGGTTTATGCTCATAACTTGCAAATAGAAAAGTAATGAAGCTTGGCATGGCATTTCACTGTGTTTCCTTAGTTGTACATCTCACAAACCTGCTGCCCAGGAGTTATAATTTAAATTTGATAGGGAAGATATATTGTCATTTGACACCTAGTCATAGTAACCCTGCATCACATCCAGCAAATTATGATTCATAGTGGCATGTTAAATGTTTGGGCCTGCATTTATTCCCTCAAAATGCCAGGCAATGTTTCTAATTCCCTTTTGGTATCACACACTTTCCTGGTTTCAATAACATTTGATCCTAGGTGTTTTGTTAATGCTGTAGAGTGCAAGTCATTTTTCAGCAATTTTTTGTCAACAGATTTAACTAGTAGCTAGTAATATATTGAGCAGATTATTAAAATGTCCAAGTTTATTTTGAACAGAATATAACACAATAATATCCTGATTCATGCTACCCAGGGATTTTATTAATCGGGTCTGAAATCGATTTGCGTGTGCAGTTTAAAACAACACTGCATGAGTCAAGACACCTTGGCTGACTCAGTCTTATGAAATACACAAATTGGCCACAAGAAATAAGAAAGCATCGTTCAAACTGGGCTCTGGGGACTGGTTCATATGAGTGACTCACATGAGACAAATTTCCATTGTACTGAAATGTCTTGACTCAAAAATTAAATGAATTATCTCAGTCTGCAGGGTCCTGTAGTTTTATTTATATTCATGATAGCTAGAGGCTTTTCATAGGTTTATTGCATGCCGTTGGGGCTCAGGTGACGTAGGGATTCTGAGTCCTCAAGCATGTTTCAAAGGTTGCATATGTCTTACAATATGTTTACAGATTTGCATGGATGCCTTCATCATGTTTTTCCCACTGAAACGGCACTGTTAGATCTCTTTTCTTTGCTCTCGACTTGAAATTTATCCAGGTAGTTGACAGATGACAAGTAAAAAAGAAGACAGCTTTTTGGCTTTTCAATAGGGCAGCTCAAGTTAGAAATAACAATGGTACATTATCCCTCCTAATCCTGTTCAATCCCTTTGTAACATCTGACTCCACTATAGCTCCCTTCATTGCTTCTTGTCCATTTTTTCAGATCCATTAAAGCCTTCACATGGCTCACTCTGATCTGTTTACATCCTTAGTCTCTCCTATCATTTCATTCTCCCATGTGATGATTCCATCCTCCTCCCCAGTCACCTGTTTAGATTGACAAAGCCATCTAAGAACTTGTTTGGCCTTCATCAACAGGTTGGGAGGGGCTGTAGCAATTTAAAAAATCTATTTTTATTTCTGTTTTACCCTTCCCTTTCTTTGTTTTTTTTTTATCAGCAATGGATACTTCTCTTTAGGTTTCATGACGTAAAACCAGTTTGATTTGCAGCAGACTTCAGTGATCTGAGCTCCTTAAAAAACTTGTCATGAAGTTGCACAGATCAAAGGATGTGTGAGAAACAAGTTGCATGTTAGTTATAAATCAAAAAAACTGCATGTTTTTGATAGAAAAATGCTAATGCTGGAAATCTGAAATACAAACATCAAAGGCTGTAATTGTAGTTCAGGCAGCATCTGTAGAAAGAAAGTAACGGTGAATGTTTTAATTCAGGGACTCTGCATGAGAACTGGAAATGAGAGAAAACAAATTAGTTTTCAGTAGCAGAGGAGATGAAGGAAGAATGGGTGAAGCGAAAGAAATGTCTCAGATAAGGAGAGAGCAGGAAAATTAATAGGGCAGTTAAGTAGCAACTTATGCTTTTTTGCCAGTACAATGTGCGGCTAATAGTAAAGCTTAGAAACACGTTCTACAGGCCGTACTACAAAATTGAAGCAAAATGATGACAAGCAGAACAGGCGACCTGTCGTAATTTTGATATGTACATGCAGAAAGAAGTTACATAAAATCAGAGAAATCAATACTGAGTACTGAAGTCTTTTGATACTTCCCATGTAATTGCGGAAAGTGTCCTTTCACATCTTCTCTTCCTGACATCCAGGCACCCAAGTAGACCTTCCAGGTGAAGCAGTGATTCTTCCAACTTAGGGTCCAAGGCATGCCCTCTTCTCATTGCTACCATCAGGAAGGAGGCACATCTCCTTCCTTTATTTATATATACCTACAGCAATTTACAGTTTTTATTATTATTGTACTGCCGCCACAAAAACAATAAGTTTCACGACACATGCTGGTGATATTAAACCTGATTCTGATTTTGCATGTGGTGCTTACACTGTAGTCGCTTTTATTCCAGAGAAATCAGGTGCAGAATGAGTGATTGCTCTGCATAGCACCTACAGGAGTGGTCCTGAACCTGTTACTTTAATTCACCATCCCACTCCCACACTGACCTATCTACTTGTGATCTCCTACTCAGTGACGATGGAACCCAATGCCATCTTGAGGATTGTAGCAGTCTTCAGGACATTAAAGCTGTGAAAACAAACTTTTGTTTCTCTTGTTCCCTGTTCTGTAAAGCCAACAATTTCTCTTTCCACAGATGCCAGAAGAGTTACTGAGTGTTTTCTGTATTCTCTGGTTTTATTGCCTATTAGTCGGTTGGTTGCAGAACCATTAGAAAGCAGAGCAATAAAAACTACAGAGAATAAAACTGTTAAAAATCAAGATGATGAGTTAATAAACACCAGATGGAGATCTGTTCAAATGGTAATTATCATTAATAGATAAAAAGCTCAACCTTAAAGCCCAAAAACTGTTGCCAAGTTAATTCAACTCACAGGAAAATAGACTCAAGGTTTTTCTCTAGGTCTCCCTTTGACAGATCTTTAACAAAAGCCAGGAGCAAAAATTGTATGGGCATCACTAAATATTAGATTATTAGTCTACATACTTCCTTTATATGACATAAGAAATCCCTAAGATCTACCCATGCTTCTTGAGTCTAAATAAAGTGCCTTTTAGGAAAACAACGGTATATTCTCAGCAGTTGTTTATGACTTGAAGCAATACTTGCAGATATGCCATCTCATATTAGGTAAGGGCGTGGAAGTTTTTGGTGAGATACCTTAATGCAACTCCAATGCACCACTGTTGGAGAATGTTCATGATTAGATACGGATAATAGATGCCAATTGAGTCAACATGTTTCTAAATCAACTCAGATTTGCTTATAGTAGATAGTGAAAAAGCTATGTAGAGTCAGGATACAATTTACTTTGTGCGGGAAATTTAGGCTCCGACCTATATTTGAAGCCACAGTTTTGTTTGGTCTTTCAAATTGAATTTCCCATCAATGGAAAACTTCAGAATGGTGATAGCAGTCTTTGATAATGCAAAGAAAAGTTGTTAGATACTGTCTTTTTGGAGATGTTTTTGGTAACTGATTAATGCAGGTAGTGCAATAGTATAGTGCTTAACTTGTTGGGCTAGTTTCCAATGTCACTGGACCATTGTCCAGTGACATGAGTTTGACCCCTTCCCCCCCCCCCCCACACACACACACACACACACACACCTGGCATTAAAGTAGATAACATTTAATTACATCCGGTATTTAAAATTAGAATTAACAATGACAATCACGAAACCAACTGAGTCATACAAACCCATTTGGTTCACCTTCTAGGACTCTTCCTGTTCTTGCCTGTATGTATGTATTATAAATAAACTCAGGAGTCATTATGAATGGATAATAAATGTTGACTATGCCAGCTGCATTTGCATCCCAACTGCAAATACATTAACAATACAGACGATGCAAGATGTACTGTTGAAGTCAGTGAACTGCAAATCAGAAGAGATGTACAATAGGCAGCTGAAGTGACATTTGACATTACCAGGCAAAGTAAAATTTACTGCAGTAAGTCTGCTCTCTTAGCCTGAAGCAACATTAGAAATATAGTTTGTTTTTGGTTTTCTGATTCTGACCTGGAAAATAGAATCCACATCTAAAAGGATAAATGTAGCGAGATAGGTTATGGATGGCAGAATCCCAGAGTCTACCCTAAATTAACATCAGCATAAAAATCACTTAAATGAATCAGGTTCCACTTTACCAGCAGCAGAGACGATTAAATCTTCCACATGGAGCAATGCTATAATAAGATACATTAATCAATTAAAGTTGTGAATCATACAAAGCAATTGTTATGTTATCAGTGGTGATCTGATTATCTTCATTTCTGCTTCACTGTTGTTCTTGGTAAGATTTAAGCAGGCAGCAATTTATTCATCAAAGGGCTAATAATCTTGAAAATGCTAAACAAAATGCTTAAAATAAGAACCAGTATTGCAATAAGTTTGGTGAAATAGGATACTGCCCTTTTTCTTCCACATAATAAAGATTAGATGTCTTGAGCAACATTAAATATTAATACTGTAGTTCAAAGCTTTTTCTTATAACATCGACACTGGTGTGCACTTTAGGATAAATCATTTGATCTCTTGCACAACATTATAAAATGGAAACAAGAAGGGAAAAGAAAGACTTAAATTTATGTAACACCTTGTTTGGTTTCAAGATATTCTGAAGTGCCTTATGATTTTCAAGTACTTTTTGCCCTATATTCACTGTCATAATATAGACACAAAATAATATCTTACCTAGAGCATTCTCAGTGTAGCATTTGTAGATTGCTTTATGCACTAATGAAAAGATCATCGGCTTTTGGTGATCTTAATTGAGAGCTAATTATTGGTAAAGACACTGGGGAAAGCTCCTCAGTTTTCCTTCAAAGTAGTGTCTTGGAAATTCTTATATTAATCTGACAAAGAAAGGGAATAGATAAATTCCTAAAAAGTGAACCTCAGGAATACATTATTACAAATGTCTGCTTTGACTAAAGCAGAAATGTTTCCTGATTTAATGTGGTTCAATAATATTTTTAGGATGGAGACTGCAGTAGGTTCAACGACAACTTAAGGAAAAGGTCTCTCTATTTCCCCACAAAATTCCTTCAAGAGGACCACAATCTTATCATAGCGTTTGGAGGCTTGTGTGCCTCAATGACCCGGAGAGCTATGAAGAGGGAAGGCATTAAGGAGCCAGTGCAGAGAGAACTCTGTGGCCATCCACCTCAACAACAGGAATTCTACCTGTGCTAATGAGGCCAGAACAAGGCAGATTATATATTCTAATGTATGGCTAAAGAATTGGCGTAGGAGAGAAGGCATAAGATTATTGGATCATTGGCCTCTCTTCCAGGGAAGGTGGGACCTGTATAGAAGGGACGGGTTGAACTTGATCTGGAGTGGGACTAACATCCTAGGGGGAAGGTCTATTGCATGGTGGGGTTCAAACTAGAGTTGCAGGGGGATGGGAACCAGAGTGCCAGAACAGTTAGTGGAGAGGTTGTGGAGGCAGATGTTGGTAAGACTTCAGACAAGGCTAGGAATCAAAAAGGTTAAGCATGGTGTGACTAGTGTCCCGAGCTGCCTGTATTTCAATGCAAGAAATATGGAAGGAAAGGCAAATTATAGTGCTGAGATTGAGGTGGCTGGGTTATAACCACAGGCAATGTGTGGTGAGGAGAGGCAGTTGACAGGGCAAAATTGCAGTCAACAGGATGAGTTGCAATGTAAAAGGCAGGCAAAATCGAAAAGGGTGAATACAGGACTGAAGATGCTGTATTTAAATGTGTGCAGTATACGGAATAAGGTGGATGAACTTGCAGCACTGTTACAGATTGGCATGTATGATGTTGTAGGCATCACTGAATCATAGTGGAAAGAAGATTATAGCTGGGAGCTTACTGTCCAAGGATACACATTGTATCAAAAGTACAGGCAGGAAGACAGCAGGGGCAGTGGTAGCTCTGATGGCAAAAAAAGAATAAATCATTAGGAAGAGCTGACATAGGGTCCGAATTTTTGTGGATAGAGCTAAGGAGCTTCAAAGATAAAAAAAAACCCTGAATGAAGTTTGTATACAGACCTCCAAATAGTAGTAAGGATGTGGCCTACAGATTACAATGGGAGATAGAAAATGCATGCCAAAAGGGCAATGTTACAATAGTAACAAGGGACTTCACTAAGCAGGTAGATTGGGGAAAAGTGGGTAGGTCACCTCACAGTAGCCCATGATGGCACAGATTTATGTCTTTACCATTTTGATTTTTCTTGGGAGATTTAACCCTATTTTTCACAATATTAAAATTGCAGGAATATATGATTATTAGAGCACCAGCCACATTTTGAATCAGTCACATTGCAGTAGATTCAGAAGGTTTCTAGGAACCCACTACTCTGCTGCAAATTTGCATCCCATCAAACCAATCTCCTATTTGACCCATTCCATGCCCACATGACCCAATTCTCACTCCAGATTTTACAGTGTTACAAAACACGAGTCAGGTCACAATGTGTCTGATTCATCTAATTCTTGTCATCTCCATTGCAGAAGAGTGTAAATATTAGACTAGAGAAGTTGAGTTGTTCCACTTAGAGAAAAGAGTTGAAAAGAGGTTTGAAAAGGGTTTACAAGTTCACAGGTTTTTGATGGGGAAAATAGAAAGACTCTGGTCCCATTATTGGATAGTTTAAGTACCAAGGGGTACAGGTTCAAGTGATGGGTAAAAGAGTCAAGGGAAATATCCTTCGTGCAGAGACTGATGGTCAGAATGAGAATCAAAATTAGGTTTATTATTATTGACATATGTTTTGAAATTTGTTGTTTTGTTGCAACAGTACAGTGCAAGATATCAAATTTACTTGTTTCAAAATAAATTAATAATGCAAAAGACAAACAATGAAAGGGTGTTCATGGGTTCAGGGACGATTCAGAATCTGATGGTGGAGGGAAGAGACGTTCTGAAAATGTTGTGTATGGGTCTTCAGATTCCTGTACATTCTCCCCTGTGGCAGTTATGTGAAGAGGATATGTCCTGGTTGGTAACAATAGATGCTGCCTTCTTGGGGCACTGCCTTTTGAAGAGGTCCTCAATAGTGGGAATGGCTGTGCCCAGGATGTAACTGGCTGAATCTACAATCATCTACAGCTTCTTGCAATTCTGTGTTTTGGAGCCTCCTGTGATGCACCCAGTCAGAGTGCTTTCCACTGTATCTGTGTAGAAATTTGCAGGAGTCTTTGGTGAAATAAGAAATCTTCTCAAACTCCTAAAGAAGTAGAGCAGCTGGTGTGTCTTCTTTGTGATTGTATCAATGTGTTGGCCCAGGGCAGGGCCTCATGGATACTGACAGCGAGGAACTTGAAGCTACTCACCCTTTCCTACCACTAACTTCTGAATTAGGAATGATGTGTATTCTCTCAATTTACCCTTCCTGAAGTCCACAATCAGTTCCCTTGGTCTTGCTGTCATTGAATGTGAGGTTGTTGATGCAACACCTCTCATCGAGCTGACCCGTCTCACTTCTGAATGTCTCCTCATTGCCAAATGTGGTCCTGAGTGTTCAGAAAATTCATAAATGATGTTTGAGCTGTGGCTAGCCATACAGTAATGAGTGTGGAGGGAGTAGGGCAGTTCGTTAAGCATGCATGCGTGTGGTGCACTTGTGTTGATTGTCAGTGAGATGATGTTATTACTTACCTGCACAGGAAATAGAGGTTGTAGAGCGAGGTGCAGAGGCCCAAATTTTGAAGCTTATTCAATAGCAATGAAAGGATGCTGGTAAAGGTGAGTGCTACTGGGTGATAATCATTGAGGCAGCTCCCGCTGCTCTTCTTAGGCACTCGTATGATCGGTGCCTTGTTGAAGCAGGTGGGCACCTCTGACTCCGGCAGAGAGGGGTTGAAGATGTCCTTGATAATCCAAATCAGATTTTTCAGGGTATTTTGGACAATTGTCAATTGTTTGGTGTAGAGAGAAAGCAGATGAAACCTCTCACTAGAAACAACTTAAATGCTCTCACAATTTTTGAATGGCCAAATTCCAGGTAACCCACAACACCTATGTTCTCCTCCTATACAAGCTTACACATTCACCTAGTTTTTTTCTCCTGTGGGTTCACCTTTCCTCCTCTCCCCCTCCCCTCAACTGGGATCCAACTGTCCATCATCTGTTCCTCATCTAAATCCACCTATCACCTGCCAGTCTTCGTCCTTCGTACATCTATATACTGACTATATTTCCTCTTTGCTTTGTATCCCGATGCAACCCAAAACAATAGTGTTTCCCTCCACATATCCTGATGAAGGGTCTCATCCCGAAACACAGACTGTTTATTCTCCTCCAAAGATGCTGCCTGACTTGCTGAGTTCCTCCAGACTTCTGTGTGTATTGCCTGCACATGTGCTCTCTGACCCATTGAATTCTTCCAGTATTTTGTTTTTCCATTCGTTCCAGATACCAGCATCTGTCAACTCTTCTGTCTTCTGGAAACCAACTTTGTGCTTTTTTTTTAATTTCCAAGTCTTCAGGACCCAAGAGTCAGCATATTATTTGATTTCTAAGCTATTATATTTCTGCAACAGATTCATGAAAAGACCCTTTAAGCCTTTTAAATATCTTCTACCTTAATCCTATTGGTGCCTTTGTGATCTTTGGTTGCCAATTCAGTAACAAATGCCAATAACCCTTCAACATGTAATTTCTTTATCCCTTCTCTGGTTTATGTCTTCCATTAACATTCTGATTTTATCTCAGTTAATTTTCTCTCCATCTTTTCTAGATTCTTATAATCCTTTAACCTTCTGCTTCAACTGCAGTTTGACACTTACATTTACCTCCTTGATATTATACTCACTGTCCCTAACATTAAACCCAATATACCTCTGGCACTCTATCCAACATCCTGCAATGTTGTTTTAAAATTGTGAAACTTCTCTAGATTTATTTTTCCTGCACTCAATTTAGAAAGTTACTAGTTTCATTTTCTGTTTCCAAGGTACCTTGCTTTGAGGTTGTTGTGGATGGTGCTTACCAAAACAGTGGTGTGCACCCATACCCGTCTGTACTCAGGTCATAATAAATGGTTAAACTGAAAGGAAACGAGACACAAACAACACAGAAAAGAAAACAGCATACTCCTTTTGTTTTGCTTCTGCTATACTGTGTATAATTTTTAAGTCTTTTCAATATTTGAATGGAATCAAAATGATTGTGGTTAACAATTGTAATGAATAATGGCACTGGAAGCATGAAAAAAAATATACTTCACAATCATTCCCCAAGGGTTAAATGAGACTGGAAACACATTGACCAGAGGCCTTTGTGCCACAAAAGGAAGACTGCAGGCAACTGGCTGTCTTTTTCTTGAGGTTTATGTTCTGAAAGCTGCTGTGATTGGTGTTGATGGTAATAGCCAATAATGTAGATTTGTGGAGCGCCTGTGGTACATCCCTTTCAATAATGGCTTCTATGTGTTCAATAGAGCATTCATAAGAACATTAAAAAAATCTGAGCAGGAGTAAACCATTTACTTCTTCATGCCAGCTGTGCCATTCAGCAAGACCAGAGCAGATCTCACAGCTCAGAGCTGCGCTCCTATATTAACCCCATATGTGCTGACTTTCAAAATATTTTAAAATCTGACAACGTTTACCTTAAATTCACAAAGTGGCTGAAATGGATATCATGATAGTGTAGTGAATTCAATGGCACTATCATTCATAATGCCATGTTCAGAACAATGGAAATTTATCTGATTAGAACAGGGGAGATGAATCTCAGGGTTGCATACTGCATACATACTTTGATAATAAATGTATTTTGAACTTCAAAAGATTTTTCTAGCTATTTGCTCAGCACTCACACATCTCCAAGATTTTCATAATTCCTGCATTTGTTGTTGAGATACAAAATACCCTCTAATAAGGCAATTATTGTTGTATAGTTAACTTGACGATCTGTCTCATCAGATTAGATAAGGACCAGGAGATTTGATGCATTTGGATCATTAAATTTATCAATTGGTAAATTGTTTTTATTGTCCTATGAATGGAGGTACAGTGAAAAACCTGTTTTGCCTAACGTTCATACAGTTCAATTCATTACATTGAGATAATTTAAGGTAAAACAATAACAGTGTGCAGAATAACGTGCTGGAGTTACAATGAAAGTGCAATGCAAGTAGACAGTAAGTTGCTAGGTCATAAGAAGGTAGATTGTGAGGTCAAGAGTTCATTTTAATATACTAGGGAACCACTGTGAACCACTGTCTTATTACAGTGGGACAGAAACACCATTGAGCTGCTGAGATGTGCTTTCAGGTTCTCATTTTTATCTTCTATCTGGTGGAGAGAAAGTCTCCAGGCTGTCCAATGTCTTTGATTACGCTGGCTGCTTTACTGAGGCAACAATAAATGTGGAAAGAGTCCAAGGAGGGGATTAGTTACCATCATGTACTCATCTGCGCCTACAACTCTGCAGTTTCTTGCGAACACAGGCAGAGCAGTTGCCACACCAGGCCCTGATGCATCTGAATTGACTTCTATAGCGTCTCAATATAAAATGGCAAGGGTCAAAGGGCACATACCAAGTTTCTTTAGCCTGAGCAAGTAGAGGCTCTGTTACGGAGTCATAGAAAAAAAACCTTTAGCCCATCTAGTCTATGCCGAACCATTTAAACTGCCTAGACCCATCGACCTGCACCTGGAGCATAGTCTTTCATACCACTACCATCCATGTACCTATCCAAACTTCTCTTAAACATTGAACTGGAAATTGCATTCACAACTTGTGCTGGCAGCTCATTCCACACTCTCACCACCCTCTGAGTGAAGAAGCTTCGCTTCATGTTCTCTTTAAACATTTCACCTTTCACCCTTAACCCATGACCTCTAGTTGTATTCCTACCCAACCTATATATATACTGATTATTATTGATGGTGAAGCTGTAGTCAACAAATTGTAGTTTAGCATATATATCTTTACCATCCACATTCTGAAGTGCTGAGTATAAAGCCATGTAAATGGTGCCTGCCATAGACCTGTATTATCAGAAGGTGAGTTTCAGTGAGTCAAAGTTGTTTGGGAGACTAAAGTTAGTGTGTGCCTTTACCAGTCTCTTGAAGCCCTTCATGACGGTAGAATTTAAAGCCACAAGACAGTAGTCATTAAGGCATGTTACCTTGTTACTCTTAGGTACTAGGATGATAGTGGTCTTCTTAAAGCAGGTGAGACCCTCAGACTGAATTAGGGAAAGATTAAAAGTATCTGTAAATGCCCCTGCCAGCTGATCTGCATAGGATGTAAGTGCACAGCCAGTTACACTATTCGGGGCAAATGCTTTCTTTGGGTTCACTCTCCAAAAGACTGACATTACATCTACAAAGGTGACTATAAGACCATATGATATAGGAGCAAACAGAGGCCATTCAGCCCATTGAGGTTGCTCACCATTCAATCATGGTCTGTTCCAACTCTTCCAGTCATCCCCACTCCCCTGTCTTCTCCCCATACCTTTTGATGCCTTGGCTAATCAAGAACCTATCTATCTCTGCCTTAAATGCACCCAATGACTTGGCCTCCACACCCACTTATGGCAACAAATTCCACAGATTTACCACCCACTAATTTCTCTGTGTCTCTGTTCTAAAAGGACATCCTTCAATCCTGAAGTTGTGTCCCCTTGTCCTAGAATCTCCTACCATGGGAAATAACTTTGCCATATCTAATCTGTTAAGGCATATTAACATTCAGAATGTTTCTGTGAGATACCCCTGCATTCTCCTGAACTCCAGGGAATACAGCCCAAGAGCTGGCAGATCTTCCTCATATGGTAACTCTTTCATTCCTGGAATCATTCTTGTGAATCTTCTCTGAACCCTCTCCAACGTCAGTATATCCTTTCTAAAATAAGGAGCCCAAAACTGCACACAATACTCCAAGTTGGTCTCACAAGTGCCTTATAGAGCCTCAACATCACATCCCTGCTCTTAAATTCTATACCTCCAGCAACGAATGCCAACATTGCATTCGCCTTCTTCACCACCGACATAACCTCGAGGTTAACCTTTAGGGTATCCTGCACAAGGACTCCCAAGTCTCTTTGCACCTCTGCATTTTGGATTATCTCCCATCTAAATAATAGTCTGCCTGTTTATTTCTTCCACTAAAGTGCATGACCATACACTTTCCAACATTGTATTTCATTTGCTACTTCTTTCCCCATTCCCCTAAACCAGGGGTCGGCAACGTTTACCACTGAAAGAGCCAATATGGACCCATTTCCCACAGAAAAGAAAACACTGGGAGCCACAAAACCCGTTTGACATTTAAAATGAAATAACACTGCATACAACATTTTTTTTTGCCTTTATGCTATGTATAAACAAACTATAATGTGTTGCATTTATGAAATTGATGAACTCCTGCAGAGAAAACAAAATTACATTTCTGCATGCAACAAAAACATTTTGAACTCCAAAAAAAAGACGTTGGGTTGAAGGTTACTCCATAGTTAGCCTACCTTGGATCGAAGAATTAAAAGAAAGCGCGCACTGGCGGGTGTCAGGCATTGGCAGTGGTAATGTATATTAATAGCGATAAAAAACACGTTGTAGTGGTGTAGCACTACACGCAGCGCTAAAATAAAGACACTGCAGTCAAAGGTAGCTTTATTCGAACTAAACAGCCTTGATTTAAAGCCTCCCTCAACCCATCCCCGTGGGCGCGGATGCTCCAAAAGACACGTACTCACAAACCCCCGTAGGCTATCTCCCTTAGCCGGAACGGTGGCTAATTGTGAACCGGTTCGGATGTGCCGGGAAGTGGGGTCTCCACAACGTTTTTAGATTGTACAAGATCACCATAATCTTCAAATTTCGAATTACATTTCAAAAACTAACAAACCACGGGGAGCCGCACCACAGAGATCAAAGAGTCGCATGCGGCTCCGGAGCAGCAGGTTGCCGACCCCTGCCCTAAACTATCAAAGTCTTTCTGTAGGCTCTCTGTTTCCTCAGTACTACCCACTCCTCCACCATTCTTTGTACCATTGGCAAATTTAGCCACAAATCCATTAATCCTATAGTCCATATCATTGACATACATCGTAAACAGCAGCGGTCCCAACACCGAGCCCTGTAGAACTCCACTGGTAACTGGCAGACAGCCAGAATAGGATTCCTTTATTCCCACTCTCTGTTTTCTGCCAATCAGCCAATGCTCCACCTACGCTAGTAACTTCCTTATAATTCCATGTGTGGCACCTTGTCAAAGGCCTTCTGACAATCCAAGTACACCACATCTACTGCATTTCCTTTGTCTACCCTGCTTGTAATTTTCTCAGAACATTGCAGTAGGTTCTATAGATTCAGGTGAATTGGAGTCTCTCGGGATGGGTGATGACATATGTACCAGTCCTCTTCTGTCCAGAACTTACAGAAAATATGCAAGGCACATCAGAAAGGGATGTGCTTTTGTTGACAATGTTGCCTGACTTCATTTGTATCCTATTATAGAAAGTAAGCTCTTTTGTATCTAGGACATCTACAAAGAGAGGTGCAATCATCCACGAAAACTTAGAAGTGGGTGCTCAGTCTTTGAATATGCACAAATCTACCAACTGAAAGCAGTTGCTGTAAAGCTCATCTGTCTCCTCAGACCAGCACTGATGACAAAGCATTGGTCTCCTTTTTATACATGGAGTGTGGTGAATATTGAAAATGCTGCTTCTGGAGGCATTATTTTGCTTTATAAGAAGAAATGGAGTTGCTTAAGACTGCATTCTCTAGAATTTGGAAGAATGAATAAAGATCTCATTGACATTTACAGAATTCTGCCAGAGCTTAACAGGATGCTTTCCATGGCTGAGGAATCTAGAACCAGCGATTAGTCACACAACACAGTGTGGACTTGTTTGGGCCAAGTTGAGAAGAAATCTCTCCACTCAAAAGGTGGTGAAGAATTCACTATCCCAGAATGCTGATGAAGCTCAATCATAGGTTTTTTTAAGACAAATATCACTCGATTCAGAATATTAAAGTAATCAAGGGATTTTAGGGTGGCACGGGTATTGAGGTAGTTCTACCTGATATTGTCACCTGTTAAACCAGATAGTTTGAAACCTTGGAAATGTGTTTGAGTTCAATGACGATGTCTATGAAGATCACATATTTACAATTCATAATTAGGTAGTTCTCAATGAACAGGCTCAAAGGGCTGAATACCTTACTCTTACTGTTTGTGTTCTTAAATATAAAACCTTGATATAGGAACACAAAAGGTGCTCCTGACTTTTTAATAAAGGCAGAAGCAGTGAGGTTCTCAGTGGCACATAGTCTGTTTATCTTCATGGATTACTCAACGCAGTCACAGATGAGACACAGAACATAGAACTCAGAGCTTTTCAGCACAGGAATGGGCCCTCCAGCCCCTGATAACCCTACCTCTAACCCTAATGTTCTGTTGGACTAATAAAACTAGTAACTGATTGCCCAAGTAAACTCATCCCTCTGCCTATGCAATGTCTGTATTCCCCCTGCCCTTCAGCACATTCATGGGCCTCTCTGGAGTCTCTTCAGCAACCCTATCGCATCTGGCTCTACCAGCATTCCAGACACCCACCACTCTCTATTTAAAAAATTTACCCCATACATCTTCTTTGAACTTATCCCCTTAAAGCAATCATTGTATTGAGGAAAACAATAATGATCTGTAATAAAGTTGTAAATATGTGATCTTTACGGTGGAGAACAAAAGTGAAAGTAACTTCTTCCTTGTATGGACATACACCTAACATTGAAGATTTAACCCGTTTGCATTGGTTCCATTCTTAGTTATGTGCTATATCAGTGCAAATCAGTTTGATTTCATCGTGGGTAGAGAGGCCAAACTTCAAACTAATTTCCAAGGTTTCAATGATCTACTTCTAAGGTAGGGACATGTTTGGCACAGCTTTGTGGGCCGAAGGGCCCGTATTGTGCTGTAGGTTTTCTATGTTTCTATGATCTGGTTTAATAAGTGACAAAACCAGGTAGAATTGAAGGCTACATGAGTGAATCTGCAGATGCTGGAATTAAATAAAAACACAAAATGCTGGCAGAACTCAGCAGGCCAGACAGCATCTATGGGAGGAGGTAGTGACAACGTTTTGGACCGAAACCCTTCATCAGGAGTGAAGTAACATGGGATGGTTGAGGGGGGGGATAAGAAGTGGGGGGAGGGATGAAGTAGAGAGCTGGGAAGTGATAGGCTGAAGGGAAATGGGCTAGGGGGAAGGTGGAGAATTATGGGAAATAAAAGAGAAAGAAAGGTAGGGCTGGGGGGAGATTATAGTGAGGGGGGAAAAGAGAGAGAAAGAGAACCAGACTAAAATTATAGATAGGGATGGGGGTAAGGGGGGGCAGGGGTATCAACAGAGGTTTGTGAGTTGAATGTTCAAGCCAGCAGGTAGGAGGCTACCTCGGTGGCAGATAAGGTATTGAAGGCTATAGTATTGAATTGGTGGAAGGATAATCTCCCAAGTTATCCTTCTCTCCAGTTTTTTACAGACCAGTGAAATATCTATGGATCCAAAGAGAATTGACAGCATATATTCAGCTGTTATTTCTGCTTCAAATTCTTCCAGCAACCTAGGGTGCATGTCACCAAGGTCTGGAAACAAATTCACCTTGAATTCAATAATATTCTCTGTGTCAGCCAGTTTACCTTCATGGATTAGTCAAGCTAGAAAGCTACAAAACTTTCAAAATTGTGTATCTTTTTTCTACAGTTTTTCTAAACAGTTTTATCATTTCATCCAGTGTTTCAAACATGTGCAAAATATTTATTTAAAGTCTGTTACAGTTCCATCATTCACATACTGCTCTTTTTCATCTTCATTACCGGAGCCTCTTTTATGTTTTCATTTACCTTTCAAGTTCAAATAAAAGCCCTTTTTTTTCCCACAATTTCCAATCTTCTTCATATTCTCTTCAAATCTGAT